>NW_027463777.1:0-230680 GCF_050947455.1 Rhinoderma darwinii | reverse complement strand
GAATCGGGACGCAATTCTGGTAATATGAAGTAACAGGGACGTAATGCCGATAATATGAAGGAACAGGGACATAATGTCTGTAATATGAGAGAACAGGGACATAAAGCCGGTAATATGAAGGAACAGGGACATTATGCCTGTAAGATGAGGGAACAGGGACATATTACCGGCATTATGTCCCTGTGCCCTCCTACACGGGACATAATGCCTGTAATATGAAGGAACAGGGACATGAAGCCTGTAATATGAAGGATCAGGGACATAACGCCTGTAATATGAGGGGGCAGGGACATTATGCCGGTAATATGAAGGAACAGGGACATAATGCCGGTAAGATGAGGGAACAGGGACATAATGCCGGTAATATGAAGGAACAGGGACATAATGCCGGTAAAATGAAGGAACAGGGACATAATGCCTGTAATATGAAGGAACAGGGACATAATGCCGGTAAGATGAGGGAACAGAGACACAAAAAAAGCCTGTAATATGAAGGAACAGGGACGTAATGCCTGTGATATGAAGGAACAGGGACATAATTCCTGTAATATGAAAGTACAAGGACATAATGTGGGTAAGATGAAGGAACAGGGACAAAATGCCGGTAAGATGAGGGAACAGGGACAAAATGCCGGTAAGATGAGGGAACAGGGACGTAATGCAGATAATATGAAGGAGCAGGGACATAATGCCGATAATATGAAGGAATAGGGACGTAATGCCGGTAATATGAAGGAACAGGGACGTAATTCCGGTAATATGAAGGAACAGGCACATAATGCCGGTTCAAATGAGGGAACAGGGACATAATGCCGGTAAGATGAGGGAACAGGGACATAATGCCAGTTATAGAAGGAACAGGGACATAATGCCGATAATATGAAAGAACAAGGACATAATGCTTATTATATGAAGGAACAGGGACAAAATGCCTGTAATATGAAGGAACAGGGAAATAATGCCTGTAATATGAAGGAACAGGGACGTATTGCCGGTAATATGAAGGAACAGGGACATAATGCCGGTAATATGAAGGAATAGGGACGTAATTCCGGTAATATGGAGGGACAGGAACGTAATGGCGGTAAGATGAAAGAACAGGGACATAATGCCGGTAAGATGAGGGAACAGGGACAAAATGCCGGTAAGATGAGGGAACAGGGACGTAATGCCGGTAGTATGAAGGAACAGGGACGTAATGCCGGTAATATGAAGGAACAGGGACGTAATGCCGGTAAGATAAGGGAACAGGGACATAATGCCGTTAATATGAAGGAACAGGGACGTAATGCCGGTTCAAATGAGGGTACAGGGACATAATGCCGGTAAGATGAGGGAACAGGGACATAATGCCGGTACGATGAAGGAACAGGGACCTAATGCCTGTAATATGAAGGAACAAGGACATAATGCCTGTAAGATGAGGGAACAGGGACGTATTGTCGGTAATATGAAGGAACAGGGAAATAATGCCGGTAATATGAAGGAACAGGGACATAATGCCTGTAATATGAAGGAACAGGGACGTATTGCCGGTAATATGATTGAACAGGGACGTAATGCCGGTAATATGAAGGAATAGGGACGTAATGCCAAAAAGATGAGGGAACAGGGACGTATTGTCGGTAATATGAAGGAACAGGGAAATAATGCCGGTAATATGAAGGAACAGGGACATAATGCCTGTAATATGAAGGAACAGGGACGTATTGTCGGTAATATGAAGGAATAGTGACAACATATTCCTGTAATATGAAGGAACAGGACATAATGCTGGTAAGATGAAGGAACAGGGACATAATGCCGGTAATATGAAGGAATAGGGACGCAATTCTGGTAATATGAAGGAACAGGGACGTAATGCTGGTAATATGAAGAAACAGGGACGTAATGCCGATAATATGAAGGAGCAGGGACGTAATGCCGGTAATATGAGGGAACAGGGACATATTACCGGCATTATGTCTCTGTACCCTCCTACATTGGACATAATGGCAGTAATATGAAGGAACAGGAAAATAATGGCGGTAATGCGAGTGGGCAGGGACATTATGCCGGTAATATGAAGGAACAGGGACATAATGCCGATAATATGAAGGAACAGGGAAATAATGCCGATAATATGAAGTAACAGGGACATAATACCTGTAATATGAAGGAACAGGTAAATAATGCCTGTAATATGAAGGAACAGGGACATAATGCCTGTAATATGAAGGAACAGGGATATAATGCCGGTAAGATGAGGGAACAGGCACACAAAAAGCCTGTAATATGAAGGAACAGGGACGTAATGCCTGTTATATGAAGGAACAGGGACATAATGCCTGTAATATGAAGGCACAGGGACATAATGCCGGTAAGATAAGGGAATAGGGACATAATGCCGGTAATATGAAAGTACAAGGACATAATGTGGGTAAGATGAAGGAACAGGGACAAAATGCCGGTAAGATGAGGGAACAGGGACATAATGCCGGTAAGATGAGGGAACAGGGACGTAATGCAGATAATATGAAGGAGCAGGGACATAATGCCGATAATATGAAGGAACAGGGACGTAATGCCGATAATATGAAGGAACAGGGACGTAATGCCGATAATATGAAGGAACAGGGACATAATGCCGATAATATGAAGGAACGGGGACGTAATGCCGATAATATGAAGGAACAGGGACGTAATGCCGATAATATGAAGGAACAGGCACATAATGCCGGTTCAAATGAGGGAACAGGGACATAATGCCGGTAAGATGAGGGAACAGGGACATAATGCCGGTAATATGAAAGAACAAGGACATAATGCCTGTAATATAAAGGAACAGGGACAAAATGCCTGTAATATGAAGGAACAGGACATAATGCTGGTAATATGAAGGAACAGGGACATAATGCCAGTAATATGAAGGAATAGGGACGCAATGCTGGTAATATGAAGGAACAGGGACGTAATGCTGGTAATATGAAGAAACAGGGACTTAATGCCGATAATATGAAGGAGCAGGGACGTAATGCCTGTAATATGAGGGAACAGGGACATAATACCTGTAATATGAAGGAACAGGGACATAAAGCCGGTAATATGAAGGATCAGGGACATAATGCCTGTAAGATGAGCGAACAGGGACAAATTACCGGCATTATGTCCCTGTGCCCTCCTACACGGGACATAATGGCAGTAATATGAGGGGACAGGGACATTATGCTGTTAATATGAAGGAACAGGGACATGAAGCCTGTAATATGAAGGATCAGGGACATAATGCCTGTACTATGAGGGGACAGGGACATTATGCCGGTAATATGAAGGAACAGGGACATAATGCCGATAATATGAAGGAACAGGGAAATAATGCCTGTAATATGAAGGAACAGGTAAATAATGCCTGTAATATGAAGGAACAGGGACATAATGCCTGTAATATGAAGGAACAGGGACATAATGGCGGTAAGATGAGGGAACAGGGACACAAATAGCCTGTAATATGAAGAAACAGGGACGTAATGCCTGTTATATGAAGGAACAGGGACATAATGCCTGTAATATGAAGGCACAGGGACATAATGCCGGTAAGATGAGGGAATAGGGACATAATGCCGGTAATATGAAAGTACAAGGACATAATGTGGGTAAGATGAAGGAACAGGGACAAAATGCCGGTAAGATAAGGGATCAGGGACCTAATGTCGGTAAGATGAGGGAACAGGGACAAAATGCCGGTAAGATGAGGGAACAGGGACGTAATGCCGATAATATGAAGGAACAGGGACATAATGCCGATAATATGAAGGAACAGGGACGTAATGCCTGTAATATGAAGGAACAAGGACATAATGCCGGTAAGATGAGGGAACAGGGACACAAAAAGCCTGTAATATGAAGGAACAGGGACGTAATGCCTGTTATATGAAGGAACAGGGACATAATGCCTGTAATATGAAGGCACAGGGACATAATGCCGGTAAGATGAGGGAATAGGGACATAATGCCGGTAATATGAAAGTACATGGACATAATGCCAGTAAGATGAGGGAACAGGGACACAAAAAGCCTGTAATATGAAGGAACAGGGACGTAATGCCTGTTATATGAAGGAACAGGGACATAATGCCTGTAATATGAAGGCACAGGGACATAATGCCGGTAAGATGAGGGAATAGGGACATAATGCCGGTAATATGAAAGTACATGGACATAATGTGGGTAAGATGAAGGAACAGGGACAAAATGCCGGTAAGATGAGGGAACAGGGACATAATGCCGATAATATGAAGGAACAGGGACTTAATGCCGATAATATGAAGGAACAGGGACATAATGCCGATAATATGAAGGAACAGGGACGTAATGCCGATAATATGAAGGAACAGGGACTTAATGCAGATAGTATGAAGGAACAGGCACATAATGCCTTTTCAAATGAGGGAACAGGGACATAATGCCGGTAAGATGAGGGAACAGGGACATAATGCCGGTAAGATGAGGGAACAGGACATAATGCTGGTAATATGAAGGAACAGGGACATAATGCCTGTAATATGAAGGAACAGGACATAATGCTGGTAATATGAAGGAACAGGGACATAATGCCGGTAATATGAAGAAACAGGGACGTAATGCCGATAATATGAAGGAGCAGGGACGTAATGCCGGTAATATGAGGGAACAGGGACATATTACCGGCATTATGTCCCTGACCCTCCTACAGTGGACATAATGGCAGTAATATGAAGGAACAGGGAAATAATGCCGGTAATATGAAGGAACAGGGACATAATGCCGGTAATATGAAGGAACAGGGACATAATGCCGGTAATATTAAGGAACAGGGACGTAATGCTGGTAATATGAAGAAACAGGGACGTAACGCCGATAATATGAAGGAGCAGGGACGTAATGCCGGTAATATGAGGGAACAGGGACATAATGTCTGTAATATGAGAGAACAGGGACATAAAGCCGGTAATATGAAGGAATAGGGACGTAATTCCGGTAATATGGAGGAACAGGAACGCAATGCCGGTAAGATGAAGGAACAGGGACATAATGCCGGTAAGATGAGGGAACAGGGACATAGTGCCGGTTATATGAAGGAACAGGGACATAATGCCTGTAATATGAAGGAACAAAGACATTATGCCGGTAATATGAAAGAACAAGGACATAATGCCTTTAATATGAAGGAACAGGGACAAAATGCCTGTAATATGAAGGAACAGGGACATAATGCTGGTAATATGAAGGAACAGGGACATAATGCCGGTAATATGAAGGAATAGGGACGCAATTTCGGTAATATTAAGGAACAGGGACGTAATGCTGGTAATATGAAGAAACAGGGACGTAATGCCGATAATATGAAGGAGCAGGGACGTAATGCCGGTAATATGAGGGAACAGGGACATAATGTCTGTAATATGAGAGAACAGGGACATAAAGCCGGTAATATGAAGGAATAGGGACGTAATTTCGGTAATATGGAGGAACAGGAACGCAATGCCGGTAAGATGAAGGAACAGGGACATAATGCCGGTAAGATGAGGGAACAGGGACATAGTGCCGGTAAGATGAGGGAACAGGGACTTAATGCCGGTTATATGAAGGAACAGGGACATAATGCCTGTAATATGAAGGAACAAAGACATTATGCCGGTAATATGAAGGAACAGGGACATAATGCCGGTAATATGAAGGAATAGGGACACAATTTCGGTAATATTAAGGAACAGGGACATAATGCTGGTAATATGAAGAAACAGGGACGTAATGCCGATAATATGAAGGAACAGGGACATAATGCCGATAATATGAAGGAACGGGGACGTAATGCCGATAATATGAAGGAACAGGGACGTAATGCCGATAATATGAAGGAACAGGCACATAATGCCGGTTCAAATGAGGGAACAGGGACATAATGCCGGTAAGATGAGGGAACAGGGACATAATGCCGATAATATGAAGGAACAGGGACTTAATGCCGATAATATGAAGGAACAGGGACATAATGCCGATAATATGAAGGAACAGGGACGTAATGCCGATAATATGAAGGAACAGGGACGTAATGCCAATAGTATGAAGGAACAGGCACATAATGCCGGTTCAAATGAGGGAACAGGGACATAATGCCGGTAAGATGAGGGAACAGGGACATAATGCCGATAATATGAAGGAGCAGGGACGTAATGCCGGTAATATGAGGGAACAGGGACATAATGTCTGTAATATGAGAGAACAGGGACATAAAGCCGGTAATATGAAGGATCAGGGACATAATGCCTGTAAGATGAGCGAACAGGGACAAATTACCGGCATTATGTCCCTGTGCCCTCCTACACGGGACATAATGGCAGTAATATGAGGGGACAGGGACATTATGCTGTTAATATGAAGGAACAGGGACATGAAGCCTGTAATATGAAGGATCAGGGACATAATGCCTGTACTATGAGGGGACAGGGACATTATGCCGGTAATATGAAGGAACAGGGACATAATGCCGATAATATGAAGGAACAGGGAAATAATGCCTGTAATATGAAGGAACAGGTAAATAATGCCTGTAATATGAAGGAACAGGGACATAATGCCTGTAATATGAAGGAACAGGGACATAATGGCGGTAAGATGAGGGAACAGGGACACAAATAGCCTGTAATATGAAGAAACAGGGACGTAATGCCTGTTATATGAAGGAACAGGGACATAATGCCTGTAATATGAAGGCACAGGGACATAATGCCGGTAAGATGAGGGAATAGGGACATAATGCCGGTAATATGAAAGTACAAGGACATAATGTGGGTAAGATGAAGGAACAGGGACAAAATGCCGGTAAGATAAGGGATCAGGGACCTAATGTCGGTAAGATGAGGGAACAGGGACAAAATGCCGGTAAGATGAGGGAACAGGGACGTAATGCCGATAATATGAAGGAACAGGGACATAATGTCGATAATATGAAGGAACAGGGACGTAATGCCTGTAATATGAAGGAACAAGGACATAATGCCGGTAAGATGAGGGAACAGGGACACAAAAAGCCTGTAATATGAAGGAACAGGGACGTAATGCCTGTTATATGAAGGAACAGGGACATAATGCCTGTAATATGAAGGCACAGGGACATAATGCCGGTAAGATGAGGGAATAGGGACATAATGCCGGTAATATGAAAGTACATGGACATAATGCCAGTAAGATGAGGGAACAGGGACACAAAAAGCCTGTAATATGAAGGAACAGGGACGTAATGCCTGTTATATGAAGGAACAGGGACATAATGCCTGTAATATGAAGGCACAGGGACATAATGCCGGTAAGATGAGGGAATAGGGACATAATGCCGGTAATATGAAAGTACATGGACATAATGTGGGTAAGATGAAGGAACAGGGACAAAATGCCGGTAAGATGAGGGAACAGGGACATAATGCCGATAATATGAAGGAACAGGGACTTAATGCCGATAATATGAAGGAACAGGGACATAATGCCGATAATATGAAGGAACAGGGACGTAATGCCGATAATATGAAGGAACAGGGACTTAATGCAGATAGTATGAAGGAACAGGCACATAATGCCTTTTCAAATGAGGGAACAGGGACATAATGCCGGTAAGATGAGGGAACAGGGACATAATGCCGGTAAGATGAGGGAACAGGACATAATGCTGGTAATATGAAGGAACAGGGACATAATGCCTGTAATATGAAGGAACAGGACATAATGCTGGTAATATGAAGGAACAGGGACATAATGCCGGTAATATGAAGAAACAGGGACGTAATGCCGATAATATGAAGGAGCAGGGACGTAATGCCGGTAATATGAGGGAACAGGGACATATTACCGGCATTATGTCCCTGACCCTCCTACAGTGGACATAATGGCAGTAATATGAAGGAACAGGGAAATAATGCCGGTAATATGAAGGAACAGGGACATAATGCCGGTAATATGAAGGAACAGGGACGTAATGCTGGTAATATGAAGAAACAGGGACGTAACGCCGATAATATGAAGGAGCAGGGACGTAATGCCGGTAATATGAGGGAACAGGGACATAATGTCTGTAATATGAGAGAACAGGGACATAAAGCCGGTAATATGAAGGAATAGGGACGTAATTCCGGTAATATGGAGGAACAGGAACGCAATGCCGGTAAGATGAAGGAACAGGGACATAATGCCGGTAAGATGAGGGAACAGGGACATAGTGCCGGTTATATGAAGGAACAGGGACATAATGCCTGTAATATGAAGGAACAAAGACATTATGCCGGTAATATGAAAGAACAAGGACATAATGCCTTTAATATGAAGGAACAGGGACAAAATGCCTGTAATATGAAGGAACAGGGACATAATGCTGGTAATATGAAGGAACAGGGACATAATGCCGGTAATATGAAGGAATAGGGACGCAATTTCGGTAATATTAAGGAACAGGGACGTAATGCTGGTAATATGAAGAAACAGGGACGTAATGCCGATAATATGAAGGAGCAGGGACGTAATGCCGGTAATATGAGGGAACAGGGACATAATGTCTGTAATATGAGAGAACAGGGACATAAAGCCGGTAATATGAAGGAATAGGGACGTAATTTCGGTAATATGGAGGAACAGGAACGCAATGCCGGTAAGATGAAGGAACAGGGACATAATGCCGGTAAGATGAGGGAACAGGGACATAGTGCCGGTAAGATGAGGGAACAGGGACTTAATGCCGGTTATATGAAGGAACAGGGACATAATGCCTGTAATATGAAGGAACAAAGACATTATGCCGGTAATATGAAGGAACAGGGACATAATGCCGGTAATATGAAGGAATAGGGACACAATTTCGGTAATATTAAGGAACAGGGACATAATGCTGGTAATATGAAGAAACAGGGACGTAATGCCGATAATATGAAGGAGCAGGGACGTAATGCCGGTAATATGAGGGAACAGGGACATAATGTCTGTAATATGAGAGAACAGGGACATAAAGCCGGTAATATGAAGGAACAGAGACATAATGCCTGTAAGATGAGGGAACAGGGACATAATGTCTGTAATATGAGAGAACAGGGACATAAAGCCGGTAATATGAAGGAACAGAGACATAATGCCTGTTATATGAAGGAACAGGGACATAATGCCTGTAATATGAAGGCACAGGGACATAATGCCGGTAAGATGAGGGAATAGGGACATAATGCCGGTAATATGAAAGTACAAGGACATAATGTGGGTAAGATGAAGGAACAGGGACAAAATGCCGGTAAGATAAGGGATCAGGGACCTAATGTCGGTAAGATGAGGGAACAGGGACAAAATGCCGGTAAGATGAGGGAACAGGGACGTAATGCCGATAATATGAAGGAACAGGGACATAATGCCGATAATATGAAGGAACAGGGACGTAATGCCTGTAATATGAAGGAACAAGGACATAATGCCGGTAAGATGAGGGAACAGGGACACAAAAAGCCTGTAATATGAAGGAACAGGGACGTAATGCCTGTTATATGAAGGAACAGGGACATAATGCCTGTAATATGAAGGCACAGGGACATAATGCCGGTAAGATGAGGGAATAGGGACATAATGCCGGTAATATGAAAGTACATGGACATAATGCCGGTAAGATGAGGGAACAGGGACACAAAAAGCCTGTAATATGAAGGAACAGGGACGTAATGCCTGTTATATGAAGGAACAGGGACATAATGCCTGTAATATGAAGGCACAGGGACATAATGCCGGTAAGATGAGGGAATAGGGACATAATGCCGGTAATATGAAAGTACATGGACATAATGTGGGTAAGATGAAGGAACAGGGACAAAATGCCGGTAAGATGAGGGAACAGGGACATAATGCCGATAATATGAAGGAACAGGGACTTAATGCCGATAATATGAAGGAACAGGGACATAATGCCGATAATATGAAGGAACAGGGACGTAATGCCGATAATATGAAGGAACAGGGACTTAATGCAGATAGTATGAAGGAACAGGCACATAATGCCTTTTCAAATGAGGGAACAGGGACATAATGCCCGTAAGATGAGGGAACAGGGACATAATGCCGGTAAGATGAGGGAACAGGACATAATGCTGGTAATATGAAGGAACAGGGACATAATGCCTGTAATATGAAGGAACAGGACATAATGCTGGTAATATGAAGGAACAGGGACATAATGCCGGTAATATGAAGAAACAGGGACGTAATGCCGATAATATGAAGGAGCAGGGACGTAATGCCGGTAATATGAGGGAACAGGGACATATTACCGGCATTATGTCCCTGACCCTCCTACAGTGGACATAATGGCAGTAATATGAAGGAACAGGGAAATAATGCCGGTAATATGAAGGAACAGGGACATAATGCCGGTAATATGAAGGAACAGGGACATAATGCCGGTAATATTAAGGAACAGGGACGTAATGCTGGTAATATGAAGAAACAGGGATGTAACGCCGATAATATGAAGGAGCAGGGACGTAATGCCGGTAATATGAGGGAACAGGGACATAATGTCTGTAATATGAGAGAACAGGGACATAAAGCCGGTAATATGAAGGAATAGGGACGTAATTCCGGTAATATGGAGGAACAGGAACGCAATGCCGGTAAGATGAAGGAACAGGGACATAATGCCGGTAAGATGAGGGAACAGGGACATAGTGCCGGTTATATGAAGGAACAGGGACATAATGCCTGTAATATGAAGGAACAAAGACATTATGCCGGTAATATGAAAGAACAAGGACATAATGCCTTTAATATGAAGGAACAGGGACAAAATGCCTGTAATATGAAGGAACAGGGACATAATGCTGGTAATATGAAGGAACAGGGACATAATGCCGGTAATATGAAGGAATAGGGACGCAATTTCGGTAATATTAAGGAACAGGGACGTAATGCTGGTAATATGAAGAAACAGGGACGTAATCCCGATAATATGAAGGAGCAGGGACGTAATGCCGGTAATATGAGGGAACAGGGACATAATGTCTGTAATATGAGAGAACAGGGACATAAAGCCGGTAATATGAAGGAATAGGGACGTAATTTCGGTAATATGGAGGAACAGGAACGCAATGCCGGTAAGATGAAGGAACAGGGACATAATGCCGGTAAGATGAGGGAACAGGGACATAGTGCCGGTAAGATGAGGGAACAGGGACTTAATGCCGGTTATATGAAGGAACAGGGACATAATGCCTGTAATATGAAGGAACAAAGACATTATGCCGGTAATATGAAGGAACAGGGACATAATGCCGGTAATATGAAGGAATAGGGACACAATTTCGGTAATATTAAGGAACAGGGACATAATGTCTGTAATATGAGAGAACAGGGACATAAAGCCGGTAATATGAAGGAACAGAGACATAATGCCTGTAAGATGAGGGAACAGGGACATATCACCGGCATTATGTCCCTGTGCCCTCCTACATGGGACATAATGCCAGTAATATGAGGGGACAGGGACATTATGCTGGTAATATGAAGGAACAGGGACATGAAGCCTGTAATATGAAGGAACAGGTAAATAATGCCTGTAATTTGAAGGAACAGGGACATAATGCCTGTAATATGAAGGAACAGGGACATAATGCCGGTAAGATGAGGGAACAGGGACACAAAAAGCCTGTAATATGAAGGAACAGGGACGTAATGCCTGTTATATGAAGGAACAGGGACATAATGCCTGTAATATGAAGGCACAGGGACATAATGCCGGTAAGATGAGGGAATAGGGACATAATGCCGGTAATATGAAAGTACATGGACATAATGTGGGTAAGATGAAGGAACAGGGACAAAATGCCGGTAAGATGAGGGAACAGGGACATAATGCCGATAATATGAAGGAACAGGGACTTAATGCCGATAATATGAAGGAACAGGGACATAATGCCGATAATATGAAGGAACAGGGACGTAATGCCGATAATATGAAGGAACAGGGACGTAATGCCAATAGTATGAAGGAACAGGCACATAATGCCGGTTCAAATGAGGGAACAGGGACATAATGCCGGTAAGATGAGGGAACAGGGACATAATGCCGATAATATGAAGGAGCAGGGACGTAATGCCGGTAATATGAGGGAACAGGGACATAATGTCTGTAATATGAGAGAACAGGGACATAAAGCCGGTAATATGAAGGAACAGGGACATAATGCCTGTAAGATGAGGGAACAGGGACATATTACCGGCATTATGTCCCTGTGCCCTTCTACACGGGACATAATGCCAGTAATATGAGGGGACAGGGACATTATGCTGGTAATATGAAGGAACAGGGACATGAAGCCTGTAATATGAAGGATCAGGGACATAATGCCTGTAATATGAGGGGGCAGGGACATTATGTCGGTAATATGAAGGAACATGGACATAATGCCGATAATATGAAGGAACAGGGAAATAATGCCTGTAATATGAAGGAACAGGGACATAATGCCGGTAAGATGAGGGAACAGGGACATAAAAAGCCTGTAATATGAAGGAACAGGGACGTAATGCCTGTTAAATGAAGGCACAGGGACATAATGCCGGTAAGATGAGGGAACAGGGACATATTACCGGCATTATGTCCCTGTACCCTCCTACAGTGGACATAATGCCGGTAATATGAAGGAACAGGGACATAATGCCTGTAATATGAAGGAACAGGGACGTAATGCCGGTAATATGAAGGAACAGTGACGTAATGCCGGTAAGATGAAGGAACAGGCACATAATGCCGGTTCAAATGAGGGAACAGGGACATAATGCCGGTAAGATGAGGGAACAGGGATTTAATGCCGGTTATATGAAGGAACAGGGACATAATGCCTGTAATATAAAGGAACAAGGACATTATGCAGGTAATATGAAAGAACAAGGACATAATGCCTGTAATTTGAAGGAACAGGGACAAAATGCCTGTAATATGAAGGAACAGGGACATAATGCTGGTAATATGAAGGAACAGGGACATAATGCCGGTAATATGAAGGAATAGGGACGCAATTTCGGTAATATGAAGTAACAGTGACGTAATGCTGGTAATATGAAGGAACAGGGACGTATTGCCGGTAATATGAAGGAACAGGGACGTAATGCCGGTAATATGAAGGAATAGGGACGTTATTCCGGTAATATAGAGGAACAGGCACATAATGCCGGTTCAAATGAGGGAACAGGGACATAATGCCGGTAAGGTTAGGGAACAGGGACATAATGCCGGTAATATGAGGGAACAGGGACTTAATGCCGGTTATATGAAGGAACAGGGACATAATGCCTGTAATATGAAGGAACAGGGACAAAATGCCTGTAATATGAAGGAACAGGGACATAATGCTGGTAATATGAAGGAACAGGGACATAATGCCGGTAATATGAAGGAATAGGGACGCAATTCTGGTAATATGAAGGAACTGGGACGTAATGCTGGTAATATGAAGGAACAGGGACGCAATGCCGCTAAGATGACGGAACAGGCACATAATGCCGGTTCAGATGAGGGAATATGGACATAATGCCGGTAAGATGAGGGAACAGGGACTTAATGCCGGTTATATGAAGGAACAGGGACATAATGCCTGTAATATGAAGGAACAAGGACATAATGCCGGTAATATGAAGGAATAGGGACGCAATTTCGGTAATATGAAGAAACAGGGACATAATGCCGGTAATATTAAGGAATAGGGACGTAATGCTGGTAATGTGAAGATAAAGGGACGTAATGTCGATAATATGAAGGAGCAGGGACGTAATGTCTGTAAGATGAGGGAACAGGGACATATTACCGGCATTATGTCCCTGTACCCTCCTACAGTGGACATAATGGCAGTAATATGAAGTAACAGGAAAATAATGCCGGTAATATGAAGGAACAGGGACATAATGCCTGTAATATGAAGGAACAGGGAAATAATGCCTGCAATATGAAGGAACAGAGACTTAATGCCTGCAATATGAAGGAACAGGGACGTAATGCCGGTAATATGAAGGAACAGGGACGTAATGCCGGTAAGATGAAGGAACAGGGACGTAATGCCGGTAAGATGAGGGAACAGGGACACAATTCCGGTAAGATGAGGGAACAGGGACATAATGTCTATAATATGAGAGAACAGGGACATAAAGCCGGTAATATGAAGGAACAGGGGCGTAATTCCGGTAATATGGAGGAACAGTGACGTAATGCCGGTAAGATGTGGGAACAAGGACAAAATGCCGGTAAGATGAGGGAACAGGGACATAATGCCAAAAATATGAAGGAACAGGGACGTAATGCCGGTAATATGAAGGAACAGGGACGTAATGCCGGTAAGATGACGGAACAGGCACATAATGCCGGTTCAGATGAGGGAATATGGACATAATGCCGGTAAGATGAGGGAACAGGGACTTAATGCCGGTTATATGAAGGAACAGGGACATAATGCCTGTAATATGAAGGAACAAGGACATAATGCCGGTAATATGAAGGAATAGGGAAGCAATTTCGGTAATATGAAGAAACAGGGACGTAATGCTGGTAATATGAAGAAACAAACAGGGACATAATGCCGGTAATATGAAGGAACAGTGACGTAATGCCGGTAAGATAAGGGAACAGGGACATCATGCCGGTAATATGAAGGAACAGGGTAGTAATGCCGGTAATATGAAAGTACAAGTAGAAGCGGGAAAAGAGCGGTCGGTATTGTAAAATGAGCTTGCAATTCAAAATCTGAGTTAAGCCAATCAACGGGAGGGGGAGGGATTGGTAATGTAAATTAGCTGAGAGAAACGCCCCGAAAGTAACATGTATTACAGTTCTCTCTCTGGTCCACCCAAGGTCTATATAAAGACGCACTCCGCGGTTCTCGGTACAATATTTCTCTTTAGCTCCAGCTTACAGGATGTCTGGTCGCGGTAAAGGAGGAAAAGGACTCGGAAAGGGCGGTGCTAAGCGGCATAGGAAGGTGCTCCGTGATAACATCCAGGGCATCACCAAGCCTGCCATCCGCCGTCTAGCTCGCAGGGGAGGCGTCAAACGCATCTCCGGTCTCATCTATGAAGAGACTCGCGGCGTCCTGAAGGTTTTCCTGGAGAACGTCATCCGTGACGCCGTCACCTACACCGAGCACGCTAAGAGGAAGACCGTCACCGCTATGGACGTGGTGTACGCGCTCAAACGCCAGGGCCGCACTCTCTACGGTTTCGGAGGTTAATTCCGCTCCTGCTCTGCTCCATCTTACACAACACAAAGGCTCTTCTCAGAGCCGCCACATCCTCTATAGATCAGCTATGATGTCTGCTGGTGACCGCTCGTGTATCTGAGCAGTGACCTACTTCTATATACACGGGGGTAGGGGCATCGGTATCACGTCCGTCTTCCAGTGAGGAGCCGGATATGTGGACCGCAGTGGCGTCCTAGAAGCAGCTGACTGAATTGGGTCTTAGACCAGGGAATGTTAATCTGAAGGGAAAGAGTACCTTAGTGCTATACTTGCTGGCGAGTGATCCTCCGGCAGGAATACACCTCTTCGTAGCGGCGCTGCCGGACGCCGTTTGTGCCGATGCCTGCACGTACAGGAGTGGCAGAAACACCGCTGAATATCCGCTCAGTTGCTCATAGCGCTGTATAAGCGCACGAGCAGCGGATCAAACAGCTGACTTGCTGTGTTGCTTCTTCGGCGTCCAGCTTGCTGCTGGGCAACGTGCTTTCCGCAATCCTTGGAGAGAGGGACAGTGTTTTCTTAGCTGCTGTCACTGCTACTAATGTTACCAGATTCTCACAACAAACAATAAATCTGTTACTGGGACCAACTTTGACACAAGTATCGGCTCGGCCCGTATCTCATTCTGCCGGACGGCTGGGATTAATAAGGCTGCTGGCAATAAATCTGTTAACCTCTAGTACTAATAATGAATCTGTCTGCTGTCCCTATATAGGACTCACTTTATTACAGTAACGCGTGCAGTTTCTTGCAGAGCAACATTTAGTGAGACGCATTCAATGAATGAAAAAGTACAAAACTGATGCAGCTGATACGGCATTTTACAAGAGCAAAACCCAATGTTGGAGGGGCCGTGTTTTCCAAGCTGCTCTCATTGCTACAAATGTTACGAGATTTTCAAAACAAACTACCAATTTGCAGCACCAAGTTCCACATAAGTATGGACTTGCATTGTCTTGTATGTCACTTTGCCAGACTGCTGGTATAATCGCGCTGCTGGCAATACAATGACAGGAAACAGAATGCACCTATTTCTACTTCGTACTAACACTGTGCGTTGTCTATACTTAGGACTCACCTCATCACACTAACGCATGAAGTTGCTGCAGAGTAACATTTAGTGAGACGCATTCGAAGAATCCAGAGAGACTGGAAGATATAATTTAAGATATTATGTAGTCGGGGACGGGTTGTAGATCGTGAACATTAATCACTGGAGTAGTTGTACTATTAATGTGTCCTGTACAGTATAGTTAGTGCACCAATGAGGACAGCGCCATCATCTGCACGAGACAGTAGTGAATGTATAGGTCATGAGTAACGCAGAAGTTCTACACCCACCCACCCTACGGCTTCCTCTTCAATGTGAAACCCCGCGGTATATGAATTGATATGGCTAGATCTCTGTACAAGCAGAGCCACTTATCTGGCGCAGAACGTTTACATATCGGAGATCAGCGGTGAGAGCTCTGTTCTAAGGACCATGTGGGCGGCTCTTAAAAGAACCTTTGTGGTTAAATTTGGATAAGCGGCGCTCACTTGCTCTTGGCGCTTTTGCTGCTCTCGGTCTTCTTGGGCAGCAGAACGGCCTGGATGTTGGGCAGGACGCCTCCCTGAGCGATGGTCACACCACCCAGCAGCTTGTTGAGCTCCTCGTCATTGCGCACGGCCAGCTGCAGGTGACGGGGAATGATTCGGGTCTTCTTGTTGTCCCGGGCGGCATTTCCTGCCAGTTCCAGGATCTCAGCGGTCAGATATTCCAGCACAGCGGCCAGGTAGACCGGAGCGCCGGCGCCGACCCTCTCAGCGTAGTTACCCTTGCGGAGAAGTCTGTGCACACGACCGACAGGGAACTGCAGTCCTGCCCGGGATGAGCGGGTCTTGGCTTTAGCCCGCACTTTGCCTCCTTGCTTTCCTCTTCCAGACATGTCTATTATCTGATCAGATCTAACGGCTGCGCTCCCACCGTCACTTCTTATACCCGGATGGAGCAGAGAGCTTCTTCTCTGATTGGCCGCATCTAAAACTGATAGTCAACGACAGACGCTGTAGCCAATGAGGAAGTAGAATATTTCTATAGACTCGCAGATAACACCACGCCTCCTCCTCTGTCTCTACCAACAGGAACATCTCCCGCCTGAACTCGAATGGAGCAGGAATAAAGCAGCAGCGGCGGATTCTTCTCATTAGGCGCCAAGTAATGTGCCCCGTCCCTGCAGGAAGGACCCAAAGGCTCTTCTAAGAGCCCCCCACCAAGTCTACAACAGAGCTGCCGCCTCCATCTTGTGCTTATTCGTGCGCATGTCTTTATTCCCGCTGGTCTCCCATGTCTGGAAGAGTCGTTCAGTCCGTGCAGCCGCTCCCTCGTGCTGCAGGATATGGGGGGACATTCCCGGGTGTGATAGCGCAGAGCTGCTGCTGCTGCATTAGGGGCTTATCTGCGGGCTGCACGGGCTGATTCTTCTCCATCCAACCATACCGTGAAACGCACAATTCCAACGTACCAATCTCCAGTATAAAGGGGGTGACGTACAAACATGTAACACGTCTTTATTACATCCGTATCGTTCCCGAATTACCGGCATTATGTCCCTGTCCTCTCATGTGACCGGCATTATGTCCTATGTAGGAGGGTACAGGGACACAATGCCGGTAACATGTCCCTGTTCTCTCATCTTCCAGACATTATGTCCTTGTTCCTTCCTATTACCGGCATTACGTCCCTGCTCCTACTTATTACCGCATTATGTCCCTATTCTATTGCAGCGTGTAGAAGAAACCAGAGACTGCTCCAATAACCAGGCATAGACACCAGAGTCTGCTCCTCCTGCATTACAATACCCGGTACAGAGGAGACACCAGAGTCTGCTCCACCTGTATTACAATACCCGGCACAGAGGATACACCAGAGTCTGCTCCGCCTGTATTACAATACCCGGCTCAGAGGAGACACCAGAGTCTGCTCCACTTGTATTACAATACCCGGCTGAGAGGAGACACCAGAGTCTGCTCCACTTGTATTACAATACCCGGCACAGAGGAGACACCAGAGTCTGCTCCACTTGTATTACAATACCCGGCACAGAGGATACACCAGAGTCTGCTCCGCCTGTATTACAATAACCACCCTTTATCCAGTCCTCGCCAGTGTGATTGCTTGTTCTCTATCGTCGACAAGCAGTTTCCCTGGCATCGATTATAAATCTGACTACTACCCTCATCATTGTTATTTACAGATGTCCCATGCTTCCTTCCGTCTCCTAATGTACAATGTTCCGTTTCTTCTGGACAGTGTGATATTATGACGGGTCATCTGCCCGCAGGATCAGTGTCCCGGCTTCCTCACACGCGGCATTGTCCCTCCCTGTCCGGCAGCCACATAATGTATGAAGCAGCATCTGCACCGACACGAGAGCGGCCGCCCATAGAACAGGGAGACTAGCGGGAGGCCAGACAATAGCAGGCACAGCTCTGTTGTAGACAAGGTGGGTGGCTCTTAGAAGAGCCTTTGTGTTCTTACTGCAGGGACGGGGCACATTACTTGGCGCTGGTGTACTTGGTGACGGCCTTGGTGCCCTCGGACACGGCGTGCTTGGCCAGCTCTCCAGGCAGCAGCAGGCGCACGGCAGTCTGGATCTCCCGGGAGGTGATGGTGGAGCGCTTGTTGTAGTGAGCCAGGCGGGAGGCTTCCCCTGCGATGCGCTCGAAGATGTCATTGACGAAGGAGTTCATGATGCCCATAGCCTTGGACGAGATGCCGGTGTCAGGGTGAACCTGCTTGAGCACCTTGTACACGTAAATGGCGTAGCTCTCCTTCCTGCTCTTTCTCCGCTTCTTGCCGTCCTTCTTCTGTGTCTTGGTCACGGCTTTCTTGGAGCCCTTCTTGGGCGCCGGGGCAGACTTGGCGGGCTCAGGCATGATAACACACTGCGATCTGCTCACAACTGAAATAATGGAATGCTTTACCCTCCCACCGCTGCTGTATTTATACACGGGCTATGCAAATGAGCAACGCTGCCTGACCGCTGTTCTACTGGAAGAGCAAGTCATGTGACCTATGGAATCGTCATAAGCCACTCCCAGTGCCAGCTAATTGGTGGTTTCCACGAGTCTGTTCTCTGTTGGTGGATTTAAATCTATCCGATCACAGGAGCTGGTGAGCGGTGCAGTAGTTAACTACTGCCTCGGGTAGATGATGGCGCTGTCCTCATTGGTGCACTAACTATACTGTACAGAACACATTAATAGTACAACTACTCCAGTGATTCGTGTTCATGATCTACAACTCGCCCCCGACTACATAGTGTCTTAAATTCTATCTTCCAGTCTCAAGAGCTTTGTCACAATTCGGTCCCCCTGAAGTATAACCACCATCATCATCCCAGGTGTTTAGGCTAAGATTCTATCCCCGCGTCATTTACCGATAATAGCAGTTCCTAAACTACAAAGGAGAAGTCCTACGAGGGGTCTGCGGCAATGCTTTATATACACAGGAGACGCTATTAGGGTAACAAACCCTTCCTCTCAATGACTCTTATTGCTTCTAATTCTGCCCTGGTGTACACCACCAACTAAATGTGAACAAATGAAAAAGGGAGGGGAAGAGAAGGGCGAGAAGCACACGGATCAAAGGATCTCTTGAATTAAGAAAAAATATCGATCAATAAAACAACGAGCTTAGAGGTATATTCTACCTAACAGGGAAGGGGAGAACGGTCCCTAAGTAGAGAACACCCCATTTAATGAACAAATCCCATTCAGCATTGTGACTTATCGTAGATGAAGGGGAATAAAAGGGAAAGGTACATAAATCAAATATCAAAAGTGGGGGCATAAAGGGGACAAACTGGGCTGTAATGTTCGTCTCCCTCAAGTACCGCACTATTGGAGCTCTGATATTAGATTTTACTCCTGAATAGAGCTGCATCAATTTGTCCTTTTCATTCTCTGAATGCGTCTCAGTAAATGTTACTCTGCAGCAACTTCATGCGTTAGTGGGATGAGGGGAGTCCTAAGTATAGACAACGCACAGTGTTAGTACGAAGTAGAAATAGGTGCATTCTGTTTCCTGTCATTGTATTGCCAGCAGCTCGATTATACCAGCAGTCTGGCAAAGTGACATACAAGACAATGCAAGTCCATACTTATGTGGAACTTGGTGCTACAAATTGGTAGTTTGTTTTGAAAATCTCGTAACATTTGTAGCAATGAGAGCAGCTTGGAAAACACGGCCCCTCCAACATTGGGGTTTGCCCTTGAAAAATGCCGTATCAGCTGCATCAGTTTCTCCTTTTTCATTCATTGAATGCGTCTCAATAAATGTTGCTCTGCAAGAAACTGCACGCGTTACTGTAATAAAGTGAGTCCTATATAGGGACAGCAGACAGATTCATTATTAGTACTAGAGGTTAACAGATTTATTGCCAGCAGCCTTATTAATCGCAGCCGTCCGGCAGAATGAGATACGGGCCGAGCCGATACTTGTGTCAAAGTTGGTCCCAGTAACAGATTTATTGTTTGTTGTAAGAATCTGGTAACATTAGTAGCAGTGACAGCAGCTAAGAAAACACTGGCCCTCTCTCCAAGGATTGCGGAAAGCACGTTGCCCAGCAGCAAGCTGGACGCCGAAGAAACAACACCGCAAGTCAGCTGTTTGATCCACTGCTCGTGCGCTTATACAGCGCTATGAGCAACTGAGCGGATATTCAGCGGTGAGTTTCTGCCACTCCTGTACGTGCAGGCATCGGCACAAACGGCGTCCGGCAGCGCCGCTACGAGGATGTGTTTTCCTGCCTGAGTACCTTACTGCTATACTTGCTGGCGAGTGATCCTCTTTCCCTTCAGATTAACATTCCCTGGTCTAAGACCCAATTCAGTCAGCTGCTTCTAGGACGCTATTAGGGGACACACTGCAGTCCACATATCTGGCTCCTCACTGGAATACCGACGTGATACTGAAGCCCCTACCCCCGTGTATATAGAAGTAGAAGATCACTGCCTGTAATAAGAAGGAACAGGTACAAAATGCCTGTAATATTAAGGAACAGGGACATAATGCCTGTAAAGATGAAGGAACAGGGTCATAATGGCTGTAAGATGAAGGAACAGGGACATAATGTCGGTGATATGAAGGAATACGGAAGTAATTCCGGTAAGATGAGGGAGCAGGGACATAATGCCGGTAATATTAAGGGACAGGGACATAATGCCTGTAAGATGAGGGAACAGGGACATAATGCCGGTAATATGAAGGAACAGGGACATAATGCCTGTAATAAGAAGGAACAGGTACAAAATGCCTGTAATATAAAGGAACAGGGACATAATGCCTGTAAGATGAAGGAACAAGGACATAATGCCTGTAATATAAAGGAACAGGGACATAATGCCTGTAAGATGAGGGAACAGGGACATAATGCCTGTACTATGAAGGAACAGGGACGTAATGCCGATAATATGAAGGAATAGGGACATAATGCCTGTAAGATGAGGGAACAGGGACATAATGCCGGTAAGATGAGGGAACAGGGACATAATGCCGGTAATATGAAGGGACACGGATATAATGCCTGCAATATGAAGGAACAGGGACATAATGCCTGTAAGATGAGGGAACAGGGACATAATGCCGGTAATATGAGGGAACAGGGACATTATGCCGTGTCCCTGTCTCCTGACCGTCTCTTGGCAATCGGCTGTCCCTGACTCATGTCCGTCTCTCTGCCCTCGGCTGTCCCTGGCTCCTGACCGTCTCTCTGCACTCGGCTATCCCTGGCTCCTGACCGTCTCTCTGCACTCGGCTGTCCCGGTTTCCTGACCGTTTCTCTGCACTTGGCTGTCCCTGGCTCCTGACCGTCTCTCTGCACTCGGCTGTCCCTGACTCCTGACCGTCTCTCTGCACTCGGCTGTCCCGGACACCTTATCGTCTCTCTATACTCGGCTTTCCCTGACTCCTGACAGTCTCTCTATACTCGGCTGTCCCTGACTCCTGACCATCTCTCTATACTTGGCTGTCCCTGGCTCCTGACCGTCTCTCTGCACTCGTCTGTCCCTGACTCCTGACCGTCTCTCTGCACTCGGCTGTCACGGACTCCTGACCGTTTCTCTGCACTTGGCTGTCCCAGGCTCCTGACCGTCTCTCTATACTCGGCTGTCCCTGACTCCTGACAGTCTCTCTGCACCCGGCTGTCCCTGGCTTCTGACCGTCTCTCTGTTTCCGGCTATCCCTGTCTGCTGACCGTCTCTCTGCACTCGGTGTCCCTGGCTCCTGACCGTCTCTCTGCACTCGGCTGTCCCTGGCTACTGACCGTCTCTCTGCACTCGGCTGTCCCTGTTTCCTGACCGTCTCTCTGCACTCGGCTGTCCCTGGCTACTGACCGTCTCTCTGATTCCGGCTGTCCCTGTCCTGTACTGTATGTGCTGGGACTTGGGTTCTTGTAATACAGATGGAGCGTACTCTAATGTCTTGTCTATTACAGTACACTAGAATGAGTTCCATCTGTAATACATCAATACGTATGTGCTGGGTTTTATTTATACAGGTGAAGTAGACTCTGGTGTCTATTCTGTGCGGGGTTATTGTATTACATGTGAATCAAACTATAGTTGCTTGTCTTTTCCGAAATATTATAATACAGGTGGAGCAGACTATAGCTTCTTGTCTGTGCCGGGTTATTGTATTGCAGCTGAAGTAGACTATAGTTGCTAGTCTGTTCCGGGTTATTGTAATACAGGTGGAGCAGACTATAGCTTCTTGTCTGTGCCGGGTTATTGTATTGCAGCTGAAGTAGACTATAGCTTCTTGTCTGTGCCGGGTTATTGTAATACAGGTGGAGCAGACTATAGCTTCTTGTCTGTGCCGGGTTATTGTATTACAGGTGGAGAAGACTATAGTTGCTAGTCTGTTCTGGGTTATTGTAATACAAACTTTGTTGTTTCTTTTTTTTGGTGCAAGGTTATTGTAGCCGCAAACTCTAGTGTGTTTAGTCGTTATTGTAATTGCCTGGTTATTGGAGGAGCAGTCTCTGGTTTCTTCTACACGCTGTAATAGAATAGGGACATAATGCGTTAATAGGAGGGAACAGGGACATAATGCAGGTAATAAGTAGGAACAGGGACATAATGCCGGTAAAAGGAAGGAACAGGGACATAATGCAGGTAAGATGAGTGAATAAGGACAAAATGGCGTTAAGATGAGGGAACAGGGACATAATGCCGGTAATATGAAGGAACAAGGACATAATGCCTGTAATATGAAGGAACAGGGACATAATGCCGGTAATATGAAAGAACAAGGACATAATGGCGGTAATATGAAGGAACAGGGACATAATGCCTGTAATATGAAGGAACAGGGACATAATGCCTGTAATATGAAGGAACAGGGACATAATGCCGGTAACATGTGGGAACAGGGACATAATGCCGATAATATGAAGGAGCCGGGACGTAATGCCGGTAATATGAAGAAACCGGGACGTAATGCCAGTAATACGAAGGAACAGGGACGTAATGCCAGTTTTATGAAGGAACAGGGAGGTAATGCCGATATGTCCTTGTACTTTCAGATTACCGCCATTATGTCGGTAAGATGAAGGAACAGGGGCTAAATGCCGGTAAGATGAGGGAACAGGGACGTAATGCCGATAATATGAAGAAGCCGGGACGTAATGCCGGTAATATGAAGAAACCGGGACGTAATGCCGGTAATATGAAGAAACCGGGACGTAATGCCGATAATATGACGGAACAGGGACATAATGTCGGTAAAATGAAAGAACAGGCACATAATTCCGGTTCAGATGAGGGAACAGGGACATAATGCCGGAAAGATGAAGTAACAGGGACAAAATGCCTGTAATATGAAGGAACAAGGATATAATACCGGTAATATGAAAGAACAATGACATAATGCCGGTAATATGAAGGAACAGGGACAAAATGCCTGCAATATGAAGGAACAGGGACATAATGTTGGTAATATGAAGGAACAGGGACATAATGCCGGTAATTTGAAGAAATAGGGACGTAATTCCGGTAATATGAAGGAGCAGGGACGTAATGCCGGTAATATGAGGGAACAGGGACATAATGTCTGTAATATGAGGGAACAAGGACATAAAGCCGGTAATATGAAGGAACAGGGACATGTCCCTGTTTCCTCAACTTACAGGCATTATATTCCTGTTCCTTCATATTACCGGCTTTATGTCCCTGTTCCCTCATATTACAGACATTATATTACCGGCATTATGTCCCAGTACCCTCCTAGAGGGGATATAATGCCAGTAATATGAGGGAACAGGGACATTATGCCGGTAATATGAGGGAACAGGGACATAATGCCGTTATTATGAAGGAACAGGGACATCATGCCTGTAAGATGAGGGAACAGGGAGATAATGCCTGTAATATGAAGGAACAGGGAAATAATGCCTGTAATATGTAGGAACAGGAACACAATGCCTGTAATATGAAGGAACAGGGACATAATGCCTGTAATATGAAGGAACAGGGACATAATACCTGTAATATGAAGGAACAGGGACATAATGCCTGTTATATGAAGGAACAGGGAGATAATACCGATAATATGAAGGAACAGGGATATAATGCTGGTAAGATGAGGGAACAGGGACATTATGTCCTTGTACTTTCATATTACCGGCATGATGTCGGTAAGATGAAGGAACAGGGACATAATGCCGGTAAGATGAGGGAACAGGGACAAAATGTCGGTAAGATGAGGGAACAGGGACGTAATGCCGATAATATGAAGGAGGCGGGACGTAATGTCGGTAATATGAAGAAACAGGGACGTAATGCCGGTAATATGAAGGAACCCGGGACGTATTGCCAATATTATGAAGGAATAGAGATATAATTCCGGTAAGATGAAGGAACAGGCACATAATGCAGGTTCAGATGAAGGAACAGGGACAAAATGGCTGTAATATGAAGGAACAGGGACATAATGCCGGTAATATGAAGGAACAGGGACATAATGTCGGTAAAATGAAAGAACAGGCACATAATTCCGGTTCAGATGAGGGAACAGGGACATAATGCCGGAAAGATGAAGTAACAGGGACAAAATGCCTGTAATATGAAGGAACAAGGATATAATACCGGTAATATGAAAGAACAATGACATAATGCCGGTAATATGAAGGAACAGGGACAAAATGCCTGCAATATGAAGGAACAGGGACATAATGTTGGTAATATGAAGGAACAGGGACATAATGCCGGTAATTTGAAGAAATAGGGACGTAATTCCGGTAATATGAAGGAGCAGGGACGTAATGCCGGTAATATGAGGGAACAGGGACATAATGTCTGTAATATGAGGGAACAAGGACATAAAGCCGGTAATATGAAGGAACAGGGACATGTCCCTGTTTCCTCAACTTACAGGCATTATATTCCTGTTCCTTCATATTACCGGCTTTATGTCCCTGTTCCCTCATATTACAGACATTATATTACCGGCATTATGTCCCAGTACCCTCCTAGAGGGGATATAATGCCAGTAATATGAGGGAACAGGGACATTATGCCGGTAATATGAGGGAACAGGGACATAATGCCGTTATTATGAAGGAACAGGGACATCATGCCTGTAAGATGAGGGAACAGGGAGATAATGCCTGTAATATGAAGGAACAGGGAAATAATGCCTGTAATATGTAGGAACAGGAACACAATGCCTGTAATATGAAGGAACAGGGACATAATGCCTGTAATATGAAGGAACAGGGACATAATACCTGTAATATGAAGGAACAGGGACATAATGCCTGTTATATGAAGGAACAGGGAGATAATACCGATAATATGAAGGAACAGGGATATAATGCTGGTAAGATGAGGGAACAGGGACATTATGTCCTTGTACTTTCATATTACTGGCATTATGTCCTTGTACTTTCATATTACTGGCATTATGTCCTTGTACTTTCATATTACCGGCATGATGTCGGTAAGATGAAGGAACAGGGACATAATGCCGGTAAGATGAGGGAACAGGGACAAAATGTCGGTAAGATGAGGGAACAGGGACGTAATGCCGATAATATGAAGGAGGCGGGACGTAATGTCGGTAATATGAAGAAACAGGGACGTAATGCCGGTAATATGAAGGAACCCGGGACGTAATGCCAATATTATGAAGGAATAGAGATATAATTCCGGTAAGATGAAGGAACAGGCACATAATGCAGGTTCAGATGAAGGAACAGGGACAAAATGCCTGTAATATGAAGGAACAGGGACATAATGCCGGTAATATGAAGGAACAGGGACATAATGCCGGTAATATGAAGGAACAGGGAAATAATGCCGGTAATTAGAAGGAACAGGGAGATAATGGCAGTAAGATGAGGGAACAGGGACATAATGTCTGTAAAATGAGGGAGCAGGGACATAAAGCCGGTAATATGAAGGAACAGGGACATAATGCCTGTAAGATGAGGAAACAGGGACATATTACCGGCATTATGTCCCTGTACCCTCCTACAGGGGACATAATGCCAGTAATATGAGGGAACAGGGACATTATGCCGGTACTATGTGTGAACAGGGACATAATGCCGGTATTATGAAGGAACAGGGACATAATGCCGGTATTATGAAGGAACAGGGACATCATGCCTGTAAGATGAGGGAACAGGGACATAATGCCGGTAATATGAAGGAACAGGGACATGAAGCCTGTAATATGAAGGATCAGGGACATAATGCCTGTAATATAAGGGAACAGGGACATAAAGCCTGTAATATGAAGGAACAGGGACATGAAGCCTGTAATATGAAGGATCAGGGACATAATGCCTGTAATATGAAGGAAGAGGGACATAATGCCTGTAATATGAGGGAACAGGGGCATAATGCCTGGTAGATGAGGGAACAGGGACATAAAGCCGGTAATATGAAGGAACAGGGACATAAAGCCTGTAATATGAAGGAACAGGGACACAAAGCCTGTAATATGAAGGAACAGGGACATAATGCCTGTAATATGAGGGAACAGGGGCATAATGCCTGGTAGATGAGGGAACAGGGACATAAAGCCGGTAATATGAAGGAACAGGGACATAATGCCTCGAAGATGAGGGAACAGGGACATATTACCGGCATTGTGTCCCTGTACCCTCCTACAGGGGACATAATGGCAGTAATATGAGGGGACAGGGACAATAAGCCGGCAAAAGACAAGACACCGTAGTAATGTAGTACAAGAGGAACAAACAGTGTCTGTTCCCTCCTCTGTGCTAGGTTATAGTTATACAGGTGGAGAAGTCTCTAGTGTCCTGTCTGTGTCCGGGTAATGTACTGCTGGAGGAGCAGGTTTTGGGGTCTGGCCTGTGTCAGGTTAGTTTAGTGTCTTTTCTGTGCTGGGAAATTGTAATACAGGTGGAGCAGACGCTGGTGTCTTGCCTGTGCCGAGTTATTGTAACATAAGTAGAGCAAATCCTGTGTCTCCTCTGTGTCAAGTTACAGTAAGACAGGCGGAAGACACTCCGACATCGCGTCTGTGCCGGGTTACCCTTCTGGGCTCTCTGCAGCTCCAGGTCGCCCCCGCATCGGACAATCAGCTTCCCACACGTTAGACATTGTGGTAAAGAACCCTGTGATAGTGACAAGTGCCGGGAATAGAGGGAACGAGCTCCCGCAAACACATTTATCTTGTCCGATCACAGCGACGTGCAGATCGGCAGAACTATGGCAGAGATCCCGGGGCCTCCTCCCGGCTACTTCCCAGCATCTCTGCCAGTGAAGGCTAGAAATGAGTAGAGGGAATGTCAGGGAGGGGGAAGTCACGTAGAGAGCCCGCTCGCCCGGCCGCTTCTAGTCGGTAAAAGGCTCTTATCCCGGGCAGGGAAGCACAAGGGGAGAGCGGAGCTTCACTCCTGTCAGATGAGGAAAGGGAGGACATGTGATCAGTGTCAGCCAATAGACTCTCAGGAGAATCGCAGCCAATCACCGAGCAGCCGCTGTACATATAAGAGGCGCCCCCGTTTTTTCCCTCGCAGAATAATTGTTTTAGTGGATTCCCGTGGTATACGATGGCAGAGACCGCACCAGCCGCCGCTGTCCCTCTCACCGAGCCGGCCGCCAAATCCAAGAAGCAGCCGAAAAAAACTGCAGCAGGGGCCGCCAAGAAAACCAAGAAATCTTCCGGTCCCAGCGTGTCCGAGCTCATCGTGAAAGCCGTGTCCGCCTCCAAAGAGCGCAGTGGGGTTTCTCTGGCCGCCCTGAAGAAGGCTCTGGCTGCTGGAGGATACGATGTAGACAAGAACAACAGCCGCCTGAAGATGGCGCTCAAGACTCTGGTGACCAAGGAAACCCTGCTCCAGGTGAAAGGCAGCGGCGCCTCCGGCTCCTTCAAGCTGAACAAGAAGCAGCTGGAGACTAAGGACAAAGCGGTCAAGAAGAAGCCGGCGGCTGCTGCCAAATCCCCGAAGAAGACTCCGGCCAAGAGCCTGACAAAGGCCAAGAGGCCTGCCGCTGCCAAGAAGGTGGCGAAGACCCCAAAGAAGCCAAAACCTGCCCCCAAGAAAATAACAAAGAAGACGGCCAAGCCCAAAGCTGCCAAGAGTCCGGCTAAGAAAGCTGCCAAGAGTCCGGCTAAGAAAGCTGCCAAGAGTCCGGCTAAGAAAGCTGCCAAGAGTCCGGCTAAGAAAGCTGCCAAGAGTCCGGCTAAGAAGGCGTCTAATTCCAGGAAGACCGTGACGAAGAAATAACCGAGAGCCGCCCGTTTCTTGTCCCACAAAGGCTCTTTTCAGAGCCACCACCTTCTCCCCGGCAGAGCTGTATGATCACTGGCTGCTGTTTCCTCCGGTACAGACAGCAGCGCGATCCTGAGATAAAGGAGGCGCCATCATCGCGTGTGCACGGAGGAGCTTCATGTCCCTGTTACTCTATGACAAGTGTCATTTCTGGTCATTGCGCTGGACGCCATAGCTGCTGTATCCGGACCTCCACAGTGTCCGTCCCGTCACTATGGTGTAACATCCAGGCAGAGTTTATCAGGTCACAGCCCACCAGGTGTAATGTGTGAATAAGGACCGGGGCAGCAATAGACTTGTAGCTTACAGCACAGGATCCACGTGAAGGAGGCCGATGGATTACACTCTCCGGTGTAAATAGAGCACAATGTCCCCTGCTCCTCATTACACGTGGTGGATGGTGACCCTTATATGCTGCCTCTGGATGCGGGGCACAGTGTCCTGTGTAAGGATGGGGTGGGGGATTGTCCCTTTGTGTAATCTATAAAACCACTGAAGCGGCGGATGATGGGGAAGTAGTCTCTTATATAACGCTGTGTACGTGATCTGCGGACATGGAAATACAGTGAGCTGTTATTAACACCCCCTGCTGTACAAGCTGCGTGTGGACGTCATGTAAACCGGTGTCCGCCTCTTCGGAACGGTGATTGGTGGCGAATATCACATTTGCTTTGTCGGTTGCGTATTGTTTTTATGAAGAAGCCAATAGAATGTAGGGGTGTGCCTTTCATGGACCAATGAGGACACGCTCAAGTGTATAAATACTCTGCTCTTTCCTCTCCTCGTATCAGTCTACAAGTGTGCACATTGTTGTAGAGCTATGGCCAGAACAAAGCAGACTGCGCGTAAATCCACCGGCGGGAAAGCGCCCCGCAAGCAGCTGGCTACTAAAGCTGCACGGAAGAGCGCTCCCGCTACCGGCGGAGTGAAGAAGCCTCATCGTTACCGCCCGGGCACAGTCGCTCTCCGTGAAATCCGCCGCTACCAGAAGTCCACCGAGCTTCTTATCCGTAAGCTGCCCTTCCAGCGCCTGGTGAGAGAGATCGCTCAGGACTTCAAGACCGATCTGCGCTTCCAGAGCTCAGCAGTCATGGCTCTGCAGGAGGCCAGCGAGGCTTATCTGGTCGGACTGTTTGAGGATACCAACCTGTGCGCCATCCACGCCAAGAGGGTCACCATCATGCCCAAAGACATTCAACTGGCCCGCAGGATCCGTGGGGAGAGGGCTTAGGTCTCAACCCGGCAACGATTACAACACAAAGGCTCTTTTCAGAGCCACCAAATCCTCCCTCAAACGAGCTGAATCCTTTTCCTCCGTTAATTCTACCGCGACTCTCCCGCTGGCTTCTCGGTGCTCTGCTATTAATATGTGGAGGTGCCATTGTTAACCTTTTCAGTGCTTAGCGCCATTTACACTATAACCAGTCCCCGTCTCTAGCACTCACGTAATCCGGCCCTTTCAGCAGTCCTGTCATGTGTTATGCCGGTTGTCTGCGCTGTATTCATCACCTCCCTCTCCGGCTGTATCGCAGTGATAACCCGCCCCACTCCTCACTGATGACCGCACATCGCTCTTCCGATAATAACCTCCGCTGCTGCTGCGAGGAATGACGCCGTTATGTGCAGCTAATGATCCACCGCTTACCAGTGTGTGCGGAGTCCTTGTTCCCTACTCCTTGTAAAGGCAAACCAGGCGCAGCGTGTAGGGTGGGGGAGCAGGTATCCTCCACCCGGTGTGAACACAAGCGCAGGGGAATTCTACTCTTATTCTGTGAGGTCATGATCATCGGGTGTAGTCCCGGTCACCGTTGTAAATCAGAGATCTAAACGCATTAACACTGCCCGAGTCCTCTCCTCCCTATTCATTCTATAAAGCCGTTGTGGTGCTGGTGGCCGGAGGGGTGATCTGCGGGCACACAAATCCTGAACGTGACGGCAGATAACGAGCAGCCGCCATACTAATCCAAGACGTCACGCTTGTTCCTTGTTTCCCTTAACATTACGCTTTAGATTTGGGGCAGATAGACATTACACAGCAGTCGCGCTATAAGCGGGAAAAGAGCGGCCGGTATTGTAAAATGAACGTGCAATTCAAAATCTGAGTTAAGCCAATCAACGGGAGGGGGAGGGATTGGTAATGTGAATTTACTTAAAGAAACGCCCCGGAAGTGACATGTATTACAGTTCTCTCTCTGGTCCACCCAAGGTCTATATAAAGACGCGCTCCGCGGTTCTCGGTACAATATTTCTCTTTAGCTCCAGCTTACAGGATGTCTGGTCGCGGTAAAGGAGGAAAAGGACTCGGAAAGGGCGGTGCTAAGCGGCACAGGAAGGTGCTCCGTGATAACATCCAGGGCATCACCAAGCCTGCCATCCGCCGTCTAGCTCGCAGGGGAGGCGTCAAACGCATCTCCGGTCTCATCTATGAAGAGACTCGCGGCGTCCTGAAGGTTTTCCTGGAGAACGTCATCCGTGACGCCGTCACCTACACCGAGCACGCCAAGAGGAAGACCGTCACCGCTATGGACGTAGTGTACGCGCTCAAACGCCAGGGCCGCACACTGTACGGCTTCGGAGGTTAATTCCGCTCCTGCTCTGCTCCATCTTACACAACACAAAGGCTCTTCTCAGAGCCGCCACATCCTCTATAGATCAGCTATGATGTCTGCTGGTCACCGCTTTTGTATCTGAGCAGTGACCTTCTACTTCTATATACACGGGGGTAGGGGCTTCAGTATCACGTCGGTCTTCCAGTGAGGAGCCGGATATGTGGACCGCAGTGTGTCCCCTTATAGCGTCCTAGAAGCAGCTGACTGAATTGGGTCTTAGACCAGGGAGTGTTAATCTGAAGGGAAAGAGGATCACTCGCCAGCAAGTATAGCAGTAAGGTACTCAGGCAGGAAAACACCTCCTCGTAGCGGCGCTGCCGGACGCCGTTTGTGCCGATGCCTGCACGTACAGGAGTGGCAGAAACTCACCGCTGAATATCCGCTCAGTTGCTCATAGCGCTGTATAAGCGCCCGAGCAGTGGATCAAACAGCGGAATTGCGGTGTTGCTTCTTCGGCGTGCAGCTTGCTGCTGGGCAACGTGCTTTCCGCAATCCTTGGAGAGAGGGCCAGTGTTTTCTTAGCTGCTGTCACTGCTACTAATGTTACCAGATTCTCACAACAAACAATAAATCTGTTACTGGGACCAACTTTGACACAAGTATCGGCTCGGCCCGTATCTCATTCTGCCGGACGGCTGGGATTAATAAGGCTGCTGGCAATAAATCTGTTAACCTCTAGTACTAATAATGACTCTGTCTGCTGTCCCTATATAGGACTCACTTTATTACAGTAACGCGTGCAGTTTCTTGCAGAGCAACGTTTAGTGAGACGCATTCAATGAATGAAAAAGGACAAAACTGATGCAGCTGATACGGCATTTTACAAGAGCAAAACCCAATGTTGGAGGGGCCGTGTTTTCCAAGCTGCTCTCATTGCTACAAATGTTACGAGATTTTCAAAACAAACTAGCAATTTGTAGCACCAAGTTCCACATAAGTATGGACTTGCATTGTCTTGTATGTCACTTTGCCAGACTGCTGGTATAATCGCGCTGCTGGCAATACAATGACAGGAAACAGAATGCACCTATTTCTACTTCGTACTAACACTGCGTTGTCTGTACTTAGGACTCCCCTCATCCCACTAACGCATGAAGTTGCTGCAGAGTAAGGGTATGTGCACACACATACGGCATGATGTCGGTAAGATGAAGGAACAGGGACATAATGCCGGTAAGATGAGGGAACAGGGACAAAATGTCGGTAAGATGAGGGAACAGGGACGTAATGCCGATAATATGAAGGAGGCGGGACGTAATGTCGGTAATATGAAGAAACAGGGACGTAATGCCGGTAATATGAAGGAACCCGGGACGTATTGCCAATATTATGAAGGAATAGAGATATAATTCCGGTAAGATGAAGGAACAGGCACATAATGCAGGTTCAGATGAAGGAACAGGGACAAAATGCCTGTAATATGAAGGAACAGGGACATAATGCCGGTAATATGAAGGAACAGGGACATAATGTCGGTAAAATGAAAGAACAGGCACATAATTCCGGTTCAGATGAGGGAACAGGGACATAATGCCGGAAAGATGAAGTAACAGGGACAAAATGCCTGTAATATGAAGGAACAAGGATATAATACCGGTAATATGAAAGAACAATGACATAATGCCGGTAATATGAAGGAACAGGGACAAAATGCCTGCAATATGAAGGAACAGGGACATAATGTTGGTAATATGAAGGAACAGGGACATAATGCCGGTAATTTGAAGAAATAGGGACGTAATTCCGGTAATATGAAGGAGCAGGGACGTAATGCCGGTAATATGAGGGAACAGGGACATAATGTCTGTAATATGAGGGAACAAGGACATAAAGCCGGTAATATGAAGGAACAGGGACATGTCCCTGTTTCCTCAACTTACAGGCATTATATTCCTGTTCCTTCATATTACCGGCTTTATGTCCCTGTTCCCTCATATTACAGACATTATATTACCGGCATTATGTCCCAGTACCCTCCTAGAGGGGATATAATGCCAGTAATATGAGGGAACAGGGACATTATGCCGGTAATATGAGGGAACAGGGACATAATGCCGTTATTATGAAGGAACAGGGACATCATGCCTGTAAGATGAGGGAACAGGGAGATAATGCCTGTAATATGAAGGAACAGGGAAATAATGCCTGTAATATGTAGGAACAGGAACACAATGCCTGTAATATGAAGGAACAGGGACATAATGCCTGTAATATGAAGGAACAGGGACATAATACCTGTAATATGAAGGAACAGGGACATAATGCCTGTTATATGAAGGAACAGGGAGATAATACCGATAATATGAAGGAACAGGGATATAATGCTGGTAAGATGAGGGAACAGGGACATTATGTCCTTGTACTTTCATATTACTGGCATTATGTCCTTGTACTTTCATATTACTGGCATTATGTCCTTGTACTTTCATATTACCGGCATGATGTCGGTAAGATGAAGGAACAGGGACATAATGCCGGTAAGATGAGGGAACAGGGACAAAATGTCGGTAAGATGAGGGAACAGGGACGTAATGCCGATAATATGAAGGAGGCGGGACGTAATGTCGGTAATATGAAGAAACAGGGACGTAATGCCGGTAATATGAAGGAACCCGGGACGTAATGCCAATATTATGAAGGAATAGAGATATAATTCCGGTAAGATGAAGGAACAGGCACATAATGCAGGTTCAGATGAAGGAACAGGGACAAAATGCCTGTAATATGAAGGAACAGGGACATAATGCCGGTAATATGAAGGAACAGGGACATAATGCCGGTAATATGAAGGAACAGGGAAATAATGCCGGTAATTAGAAGGAACAGGGAGATAATGGCAGTAAGATGAGGGAACAGGGACATAATGTCTGTAAAATGAGGGAGCAGGGACATAAAGCCGGTAATATGAAGGAACAGGGACATAATGCCTGTAAGATGAGGAAACAGGGACATATTACCGGCATTATGTCCCTGTACCCTCCTACAGGGGACATAATGCCAGTAATATGAGGGAACAGGGACATTATGCCGGTACTATGTGTGAACAGGGACATAATGCCGGTATTATGAAGGAACAGGGACATAATGCCGGTATTATGAAGGAACAGGGACATCATGCCTGTAAGATGAGGGAACAGGGACATAATGCCGGTAATATGAAGGAACAGGGACATGAAGCCTGTAATATGAAGGATCAGGGACATAATGCCTGTAATATAAGGGAACAGGGACATAAAGCCTGTAATATGAAGGAACAGGGACATGAAGCCTGTAATATGAAGGATCAGGGACATAATGCCTGTAATATGAAGGAAGAGGGACATAATGCCTGTAATATGAGGGAACAGGGGCATAATGCCTGGTAGATGAGGGAACAGGGACATAAAGCCGGTAATATGAAGGAACAGGGACATAAAGCCTGTAATATGAAGGAACAGGGACACAAAGCCTGTAATATGAAGGAACAGGGACATAATGCCTGTAATATGAGGGAACAGGGGCATAATGCCTGGTAGATGAGGGAACAGGGACATAAAGCCGGTAATATGAAGGAACAGGGACATAATGCCTCGAAGATGAGGGAACAGGGACATATTACCGGCATTGTGTCCCTGTACCCTCCTACAGGGGACATAATGGCAGTAATATGAGGGGACAGGGACAATAAGCCGGCAAAAGACAAGACACCGTAGTAATGTAGTACAAGAGGAACAAACAGTGTCTGTTCCCTCCTCTGTGCTAGGTTATAGTTATACAGGTGGAGAAGTCTCTAGTGTCCTGTCTGTGTCCGGGTAATGTACTGCTGGAGGAGCAGGTTTTGGGGTCTGGCCTGTGTCAGGTTAGTTTAGTGTCTTTTCTGTGCTGGGAAATTGTAATACAGGTGGAGCAGACGCTGGTGTCTTGCCTGTGCCGAGTTATTGTAACATAAGTAGAGCAAATCCTGTGTCTCCTCTGTGTCAAGTTACAGTAAGACAGGCGGAAGACACTCCGACATCGCGTCTGTGCCGGGTTACCCTTCTGGGCTCTCTGCAGCTCCAGGTCGCCCCCGCATCGGACAATCAGCTTCCCACACGTTAGACATTGTGGTAAAGAACCCTGTGATAGTGACAAGTGCCGGGAATAGAGGGAACGAGCTCCCGCAAACACATTTATCTTGTCCGATCACAGCGACGTGCAGATCGGCAGAACTATGGCAGAGATCCCGGGGCCTCCTCCCGGCTACTTCCCAGCATCTCTGCCAGTGAAGGCTAGAAATGAGTAGAGGGAATGTCAGGGAGGGGGAAGTCACGTAGAGAGCCCGCTCGCCCGGCCGCTTCTAGTCGGTAAAAGGCTCTTATCCCGGGCAGGGAAGCACAAGGGGAGAGCGGAGCTTCACTCCTGTCAGATGAGGAAAGGGAGGACATGTGATCAGTGTCAGCCAATAGACTCTCAGGAGAATCGCAGCCAATCACCGAGCAGCCGCTGTACATATAAGAGGCGCCCCCGTTTTTTCCCTCGCAGAATAATTGTTTTAGTGGATTCCCGTGGTATACGATGGCAGAGACCGCACCAGCCGCCGCTGTCCCTCTCACCGAGCCGGCCGCCAAATCCAAGAAGCAGCCGAAAAAAACTGCAGCAGGGGCCGCCAAGAAAACCAAGAAATCTTCCGGTCCCAGCGTGTCCGAGCTCATCGTGAAAGCCGTGTCCGCCTCCAAAGAGCGCAGTGGGGTTTCTCTGGCCGCCCTGAAGAAGGCTCTGGCTGCTGGAGGATACGATGTAGACAAGAACAACAGCCGCCTGAAGATGGCGCTCAAGACTCTGGTGACCAAGGAAACCCTGCTCCAGGTGAAAGGCAGCGGCGCCTCCGGCTCCTTCAAGCTGAACAAGAAGCAGCTGGAGACTAAGGACAAAGCGGTCAAGAAGAAGCCGGCGGCTGCTGCCAAATCCCCGAAGAAGACTCCGGCCAAGAGCCTGACAAAGGCCAAGAGGCCTGCCGCTGCCAAGAAGGTGGCGAAGACCCCAAAGAAGCCAAAACCTGCCCCCAAGAAAATAACAAAGAAGACGGCCAAGCCCAAAGCTGCCAAGAGTCCGGCTAAGAAAGCTGCCAAGAGTCCGGCTAAGAAAGCTGCCAAGAGTCCGGCTAAGAAAGCTGCCAAGAGTCCGGCTAAGAAAGCTGCCAAGAGTCCGGCTAAGAAGGCGTCTAATTCCAGGAAGACCGTGACGAAGAAATAACCGAGAGCCGCCCGTTTCTTGTCCCACAAAGGCTCTTTTCAGAGCCACCACCTTCTCCCCGGCAGAGCTGTATGATCACTGGCTGCTGTTTCCTCCGGTACAGACAGCAGCGCGATCCTGAGATAAAGGAGGCGCCATCATCGCGTGTGCACGGAGGAGCTTCATGTCCCTGTTACTCTATGACAAGTGTCATTTCTGGTCATTGCGCTGGACGCCATAGCTGCTGTATCCGGACCTCCACAGTGTCCGTCCCGTCACTATGGTGTAACATCCAGGCAGAGTTTATCAGGTCACAGCCCACCAGGTGTAATGTGTGAATAAGGACCGGGGCAGCAATAGACTTGTAGCTTACAGCACAGGATCCACGTGAAGGAGGCCGATGGATTACACTCTCCGGTGTAAATAGAGCACAATGTCCCCTGCTCCTCATTACACGTGGTGGATGGTGACCCTTATATGCTGCCTCTGGATGCGGGGCACAGTGTCCTGTGTAAGGATGGGGTGGGGGATTGTCCCTTTGTGTAATCTATAAAACCACTGAAGCGGCGGATGATGGGGAAGTAGTCTCTTATATAACGCTGTGTACGTGATCTGCGGACATGGAAATACAGTGAGCTGTTATTAACACCCCCTGCTGTACAAGCTGCGTGTGGACGTCATGTAAACCGGTGTCCGCCTCTTCGGAACGGTGATTGGTGGCGAATATCACATTTGCTTTGTCGGTTGCGTATTGTTTTTATGAAGAAGCCAATAGAATGTAGGGGTGTGCCTTTCATGGACCAATGAGGACACGCTCAAGTGTATAAATACTCTGCTCTTTCCTCTCCTCGTATCAGTCTACAAGTGTGCACATTGTTGTAGAGCTATGGCCAGAACAAAGCAGACTGCGCGTAAATCCACCGGCGGGAAAGCGCCCCGCAAGCAGCTGGCTACTAAAGCTGCACGGAAGAGCGCTCCCGCTACCGGCGGAGTGAAGAAGCCTCATCGTTACCGCCCGGGCACAGTCGCTCTCCGTGAAATCCGCCGCTACCAGAAGTCCACCGAGCTTCTTATCCGTAAGCTGCCCTTCCAGCGCCTGGTGAGAGAGATCGCTCAGGACTTCAAGACCGATCTGCGCTTCCAGAGCTCAGCAGTCATGGCTCTGCAGGAGGCCAGCGAGGCTTATCTGGTCGGACTGTTTGAGGATACCAACCTGTGCGCCATCCACGCCAAGAGGGTCACCATCATGCCCAAAGACATTCAACTGGCCCGCAGGATCCGTGGGGAGAGGGCTTAGGTCTCAACCCGGCAACGATTACAACACAAAGGCTCTTTTCAGAGCCACCAAATCCTCCCTCAAACGAGCTGAATCCTTTTCCTCCGTTAATTCTACCGCGACTCTCCCGCTGGCTTCTCGGTGCTCTGCTATTAATATGTGGAGGTGCCATTGTTAACCTTTTCAGTGCTTAGCGCCATTTACACTATAACCAGTCCCCGTCTCTAGCACTCACGTAATCCGGCCCTTTCAGCAGTCCTGTCATGTGTTATGCCGGTTGTCTGCGCTGTATTCATCACCTCCCTCTCCGGCTGTATCGCAGTGATAACCCGCCCCACTCCTCACTGATGACCGCACATCGCTCTTCCGATAATAACCTCCGCTGCTGCTGCGAGGAATGACGCCGTTATGTGCAGCTAATGATCCACCGCTTACCAGTGTGTGCGGAGTCCTTGTTCCCTACTCCTTGTAAAGGCAAACCAGGCGCAGCGTGTAGGGTGGGGGAGCAGGTATCCTCCACCCGGTGTGAACACAAGCGCAGGGGAATTCTACTCTTATTCTGTGAGGTCATGATCATCGGGTGTAGTCCCGGTCACCGTTGTAAATCAGAGATCTAAACGCATTAACACTGCCCGAGTCCTCTCCTCCCTATTCATTCTATAAAGCCGTTGTGGTGCTGGTGGCCGGAGGGGTGATCTGCGGGCACACAAATCCTGAACGTGACGGCAGATAACGAGCAGCCGCCATACTAATCCAAGACGTCACGCTTGTTCCTTGTTTCCCTTAACATTACGCTTTAGATTTGGGGCAGATAGACATTACACAGCAGTCGCGCTATAAGCGGGAAAAGAGCGGCCGGTATTGTAAAATGAACGTGCAATTCAAAATCTGAGTTAAGCCAATCAACGGGAGGGGGAGGGATTGGTAATGTGAATTTACTTAAAGAAACGCCCCGGAAGTGACATGTATTACAGTTCTCTCTCTGGTCCACCCAAGGTCTATATAAAGACGCGCTCCGCGGTTCTCGGTACAATATTTCTCTTTAGCTCCAGCTTACAGGATGTCTGGTCGCGGTAAAGGAGGAAAAGGACTCGGAAAGGGCGGTGCTAAGCGGCACAGGAAGGTGCTCCGTGATAACATCCAGGGCATCACCAAGCCTGCCATCCGCCGTCTAGCTCGCAGGGGAGGCGTCAAACGCATCTCCGGTCTCATCTATGAAGAGACTCGCGGCGTCCTGAAGGTTTTCCTGGAGAACGTCATCCGTGACGCCGTCACCTACACCGAGCACGCCAAGAGGAAGACCGTCACCGCTATGGACGTAGTGTACGCGCTCAAACGCCAGGGCCGCACACTGTACGGCTTCGGAGGTTAATTCCGCTCCTGCTCTGCTCCATCTTACACAACACAAAGGCTCTTCTCAGAGCCGCCACATCCTCTATAGATCAGCTATGATGTCTGCTGGTCACCGCTTTTGTATCTGAGCAGTGACCTTCTACTTCTATATACACGGGGGTAGGGGCTTCAGTATCACGTCGGTCTTCCAGTGAGGAGCCGGATATGTGGACCGCAGTGTGTCCCCTTATAGCGTCCTAGAAGCAGCTGACTGAATTGGGTCTTAGACCAGGGAGTGTTAATCTGAAGGGAAAGAGGATCACTCGCCAGCAAGTATAGCAGTAAGGTACTCAGGCAGGAAAACACCTCCTCGTAGCGGCGCTGCCGGACGCCGTTTGTGCCGATGCCTGCACGTACAGGAGTGGCAGAAACTCACCGCTGAATATCCGCTCAGTTGCTCATAGCGCTGTATAAGCGCCCGAGCAGTGGATCAAACAGCGGAATTGCGGTGTTGCTTCTTCGGCGTGCAGCTTGCTGCTGGGCAACGTGCTTTCCGCAATCCTTGGAGAGAGGGCCAGTGTTTTCTTAGCTGCTGTCACTGCTACTAATGTTACCAGATTCTCACAACAAACAATAAATCTGTTACTGGGACCAACTTTGACACAAGTATCGGCTCGGCCCGTATCTCATTCTGCCGGACGGCTGGGATTAATAAGGCTGCTGGCAATAAATCTGTTAACCTCTAGTACTAATAATGACTCTGTCTGCTGTCCCTATATAGGACTCACTTTATTACAGTAACGCGTGCAGTTTCTTGCAGAGCAACGTTTAGTGAGACGCATTCAATGAATGAAAAAGGACAAAACTGATGCAGCTGATACGGCATTTTACAAGAGCAAAACCCAATGTTGGAGGGGCCGTGTTTTCCAAGCTGCTCTCATTGCTACAAATGTTACGAGATTTTCAAAACAAACTAGCAATTTGTAGCACCAAGTTCCACATAAGTATGGACTTGCATTGTCTTGTATGTCACTTTGCCAGACTGCTGGTATAATCGCGCTGCTGGCAATACAATGACAGGAAACAGAATGCACCTATTTCTACTTCGTACTAACACTGCGTTGTCTGTACTTAGGACTCCCCTCATCCCACTAACGCATGAAGTTGCTGCAGAGTAAGGGTATGTGCACACACATACGGCATGATGTCGGTAAGATGAAGGAACAGGGACATAATGCCGGTAAGATGAGGGAACAGGGACAAAATGTCGGTAAGATGAGGGAACAGGGACGTAATGCCGATAATATGAAGGAGGCGGGACGTAATGTCGGTAATATGAAGAAACAGGGACGTAATGCCGGTAATATGAAGGAACCCGGGACGTATTGCCAATATTATGAAGGAATAGAGATATAATTCCGGTAAGATGAAGGAACAGGCACATAATGCAGGTTCAGATGAAGGAACAGGGACAAAATGCCTGTAATATGAAGGAACAGGGACATAATGCCGGTAATATGAAGGAACAGGGACATAATGTCGGTAAAATGAAAGAACAGGCACATAATTCCGGTTCAGATGAGGGAACAGGGACATAATGCCGGAAAGATGAAGTAACAGGGACAAAATGCCTGTAATATGAAGGAACAAGGATATAATACCGGTAATATGAAAGAACAATGACATAATGCCGGTAATATGAAGGAACAGGGACAAAATGCCTGCAATATGAAGGAACAGGGACATAATGTTGGTAATATGAAGGAACAGGGACATAATGCCGGTAATTTGAAGAAATAGGGACGTAATTCCGGTAATATGAAGGAGCAGGGACGTAATGCCGGTAATATGAGGGAACAGGGACATAATGTCTGTAATATGAGGGAACAAGGACATAAAGCCGGTAATATGAAGGAACAGGGACATGTCCCTGTTTCCTCAACTTACAGGCATTATATTCCTGTTCCTTCATATTACCGGCTTTATGTCCCTGTTCCCTCATATTACAGACATTATATTACCGGCATTATGTCCCAGTACCCTCCTAGAGGGGATATAATGCCAGTAATATGAGGGAACAGGGACATTATGCCGGTAATATGAGGGAACAGGGACATAATGCCGTTATTATGAAGGAACAGGGACATCATGCCTGTAAGATGAGGGAACAGGGAGATAATGCCTGTAATATGAAGGAACAGGGAAATAATGCCTGTAATATGTAGGAACAGGAACACAATGCCTGTAATATGAAGGAACAGGGACATAATGCCTGTAATATGAAGGAACAGGGACATAATACCTGTAATATGAAGGAACAGGGACATAATGCCTGTTATATGAAGGAACAGGGAGATAATACCGATAATATGAAGGAACAGGGATATAATGCTGGTAAGATGAGGGAACAGGGACATTATGTCCTTGTACTTTCATATTACTGGCATTATGTCCTTGTACTTTCATATTACTGGCATTATGTCCTTGTACTTTCATATTACCGGCATGATGTCGGTAAGATGAAGGAACAGGGACATAATGCCGGTAAGATGAGGGAACAGGGACAAAATGTCGGTAAGATGAGGGAACAGGGACGTAATGCCGATAATATGAAGGAGGCGGGACGTAATGTCGGTAATATGAAGAAACAGGGACGTAATGCCGGTAATATGAAGGAACCCGGGACGTAATGCCAATATTATGAAGGAATAGAGATATAATTCCGGTAAGATGAAGGAACAGGCACATAATGCAGGTTCAGATGAAGGAACAGGGACAAAATGCCTGTAATATGAAGGAACAGGGACATAATGCCGGTAATATGAAGGAACAGGGACATAATGCCGGTAATATGAAGGAACAGGGAAATAATGCCGGTAATTAGAAGGAACAGGGAGATAATGGCAGTAAGATGAGGGAACAGGGACATAATGTCTGTAAAATGAGGGAGCAGGGACATAAAGCCGGTAATATGAAGGAACAGGGACATAATGCCTGTAAGATGAGGAAACAGGGACATATTACCGGCATTATGTCCCTGTACCCTCCTACAGGGGACATAATGCCAGTAATATGAGGGAACAGGGACATTATGCCGGTACTATGTGTGAACAGGGACATAATGCCGGTATTATGAAGGAACAGGGACATAATGCCGGTATTATGAAGGAACAGGGACATCATGCCTGTAAGATGAGGGAACAGGGACATAATGCCGGTAATATGAAGGAACAGGGACATGAAGCCTGTAATATGAAGGATCAGGGACATAATGCCTGTAATATAAGGGAACAGGGACATAAAGCCTGTAATATGAAGGAACAGGGACATGAAGCCTGTAATATGAAGGATCAGGGACATAATGCCTGTAATATGAAGGAAGAGGGACATAATGCCTGTAATATGAGGGAACAGGGGCATAATGCCTGGTAGATGAGGGAACAGGGACATAAAGCCGGTAATATGAAGGAACAGGGACATAAAGCCTGTAATATGAAGGAACAGGGACACAAAGCCTGTAATATGAAGGAACAGGGACATAATGCCTGTAATATGAGGGAACAGGGGCATAATGCCTGGTAGATGAGGGAACAGGGACATAAAGCCGGTAATATGAAGGAACAGGGACATAATGCCTCGAAGATGAGGGAACAGGGACATATTACCGGCATTGTGTCCCTGTACCCTCCTACAGGGGACATAATGGCAGTAATATGAGGGGACAGGGACAATAAGCCGGCAAAAGACAAGACACCGTAGTAATGTAGTACAAGAGGAACAAACAGTGTCTGTTCCCTCCTCTGTGCTAGGTTATAGTTATACAGGTGGAGAAGTCTCTAGTGTCCTGTCTGTGTCCGGGTAATGTACTGCTGGAGGAGCAGGTTTTGGGGTCTGGCCTGTGTCAGGTTAGTTTAGTGTCTTTTCTGTGCTGGGAAATTGTAATACAGGTGGAGCAGACGCTGGTGTCTTGCCTGTGCCGAGTTATTGTAACATAAGTAGAGCAAATCCTGTGTCTCCTCTGTGTCAAGTTACAGTAAGACAGGCGGAAGACACTCCGACATCGCGTCTGTGCCGGGTTACCCTTCTGGGCTCTCTGCAGCTCCAGGTCGCCCCCGCATCGGACAATCAGCTTCCCACACGTTAGACATTGTGGTAAAGAACCCTGTGATAGTGACAAGTGCCGGGAATAGAGGGAACGAGCTCCCGCAAACACATTTATCTTGTCCGATCACAGCGACGTGCAGATCGGCAGAACTATGGCAGAGATCCCGGGGCCTCCTCCCGGCTACTTCCCAGCATCTCTGCCAGTGAAGGCTAGAAATGAGTAGAGGGAATGTCAGGGAGGGGGAAGTCACGTAGAGAGCCCGCTCGCCCGGCCGCTTCTAGTCGGTAAAAGGCTCTTATCCCGGGCAGGGAAGCACAAGGGGAGAGCGGAGCTTCACTCCTGTCAGATGAGGAAAGGGAGGACATGTGATCAGTGTCAGCCAATAGACTCTCAGGAGAATCGCAGCCAATCACCGAGCAGCCGCTGTACATATAAGAGGCGCCCCCGTTTTTTCCCTCGCAGAATAATTGTTTTAGTGGATTCCCGTGGTATACGATGGCAGAGACCGCACCAGCCGCCGCTGTCCCTCTCACCGAGCCGGCCGCCAAATCCAAGAAGCAGCCGAAAAAAACTGCAGCAGGGGCCGCCAAGAAAACCAAGAAATCTTCCGGTCCCAGCGTGTCCGAGCTCATCGTGAAAGCCGTGTCCGCCTCCAAAGAGCGCAGTGGGGTTTCTCTGGCCGCCCTGAAGAAGGCTCTGGCTGCTGGAGGATACGATGTAGACAAGAACAACAGCCGCCTGAAGATGGCGCTCAAGACTCTGGTGACCAAGGAAACCCTGCTCCAGGTGAAAGGCAGCGGCGCCTCCGGCTCCTTCAAGCTGAACAAGAAGCAGCTGGAGACTAAGGACAAAGCGGTCAAGAAGAAGCCGGCGGCTGCTGCCAAATCCCCGAAGAAGACTCCGGCCAAGAGCCTGACAAAGGCCAAGAGGCCTGCCGCTGCCAAGAAGGTGGCGAAGACCCCAAAGAAGCCAAAACCTGCCCCCAAGAAAATAACAAAGAAGACGGCCAAGCCCAAAGCTGCCAAGAGTCCGGCTAAGAAAGCTGCCAAGAGTCCGGCTAAGAAAGCTGCCAAGAGTCCGGCTAAGAAAGCTGCCAAGAGTCCGGCTAAGAAAGCTGCCAAGAGTCCGGCTAAGAAGGCGTCTAATTCCAGGAAGACCGTGACGAAGAAATAACCGAGAGCCGCCCGTTTCTTGTCCCACAAAGGCTCTTTTCAGAGCCACCACCTTCTCCCCGGCAGAGCTGTATGATCACTGGCTGCTGTTTCCTCCGGTACAGACAGCAGCGCGATCCTGAGATAAAGGAGGCGCCATCATCGCGTGTGCACGGAGGAGCTTCATGTCCCTGTTACTCTATGACAAGTGTCATTTCTGGTCATTGCGCTGGACGCCATAGCTGCTGTATCCGGACCTCCACAGTGTCCGTCCCGTCACTATGGTGTAACATCCAGGCAGAGTTTATCAGGTCACAGCCCACCAGGTGTAATGTGTGAATAAGGACCGGGGCAGCAATAGACTTGTAGCTTACAGCACAGGATCCACGTGAAGGAGGCCGATGGATTACACTCTCCGGTGTAAATAGAGCACAATGTCCCCTGCTCCTCATTACACGTGGTGGATGGTGACCCTTATATGCTGCCTCTGGATGCGGGGCACAGTGTCCTGTGTAAGGATGGGGTGGGGGATTGTCCCTTTGTGTAATCTATAAAACCACTGAAGCGGCGGATGATGGGGAAGTAGTCTCTTATATAACGCTGTGTACGTGATCTGCGGACATGGAAATACAGTGAGCTGTTATTAACACCCCCTGCTGTACAAGCTGCGTGTGGACGTCATGTAAACCGGTGTCCGCCTCTTCGGAACGGTGATTGGTGGCGAATATCACATTTGCTTTGTCGGTTGCGTATTGTTTTTATGAAGAAGCCAATAGAATGTAGGGGTGTGCCTTTCATGGACCAATGAGGACACGCTCAAGTGTATAAATACTCTGCTCTTTCCTCTCCTCGTATCAGTCTACAAGTGTGCACATTGTTGTAGAGCTATGGCCAGAACAAAGCAGACTGCGCGTAAATCCACCGGCGGGAAAGCGCCCCGCAAGCAGCTGGCTACTAAAGCTGCACGGAAGAGCGCTCCCGCTACCGGCGGAGTGAAGAAGCCTCATCGTTACCGCCCGGGCACAGTCGCTCTCCGTGAAATCCGCCGCTACCAGAAGTCCACCGAGCTTCTTATCCGTAAGCTGCCCTTCCAGCGCCTGGTGAGAGAGATCGCTCAGGACTTCAAGACCGATCTGCGCTTCCAGAGCTCAGCAGTCATGGCTCTGCAGGAGGCCAGCGAGGCTTATCTGGTCGGACTGTTTGAGGATACCAACCTGTGCGCCATCCACGCCAAGAGGGTCACCATCATGCCCAAAGACATTCAACTGGCCCGCAGGATCCGTGGGGAGAGGGCTTAGGTCTCAACCCGGCAACGATTACAACACAAAGGCTCTTTTCAGAGCCACCAAATCCTCCCTCAAACGAGCTGAATCCTTTTCCTCCGTTAATTCTACCGCGACTCTCCCGCTGGCTTCTCGGTGCTCTGCTATTAATATGTGGAGGTGCCATTGTTAACCTTTTCAGTGCTTAGCGCCATTTACACTATAACCAGTCCCCGTCTCTAGCACTCACGTAATCCGGCCCTTTCAGCAGTCCTGTCATGTGTTATGCCGGTTGTCTGCGCTGTATTCATCACCTCCCTCTCCGGCTGTATCGCAGTGATAACCCGCCCCACTCCTCACTGATGACCGCACATCGCTCTTCCGATAATAACCTCCGCTGCTGCTGCGAGGAATGACGCCGTTATGTGCAGCTAATGATCCACCGCTTACCAGTGTGTGCGGAGTCCTTGTTCCCTACTCCTTGTAAAGGCAAACCAGGCGCAGCGTGTAGGGTGGGGGAGCAGGTATCCTCCACCCGGTGTGAACACAAGCGCAGGGGAATTCTACTCTTATTCTGTGAGGTCATGATCATCGGGTGTAGTCCCGGTCACCGTTGTAAATCAGAGATCTAAACGCATTAACACTGCCCGAGTCCTCTCCTCCCTATTCATTCTATAAAGCCGTTGTGGTGCTGGTGGCCGGAGGGGTGATCTGCGGGCACACAAATCCTGAACGTGACGGCAGATAACGAGCAGCCGCCATACTAATCCAAGACGTCACGCTTGTTCCTTGTTTCCCTTAACATTACGCTTTAGATTTGGGGCAGATAGACATTACACAGCAGTCGCGCTATAAGCGGGAAAAGAGCGGCCGGTATTGTAAAATGAACGTGCAATTCAAAATCTGAGTTAAGCCAATCAACGGGAGGGGGAGGGATTGGTAATGTGAATTTACTTAAAGAAACGCCCCGGAAGTGACATGTATTACAGTTCTCTCTCTGGTCCACCCAAGGTCTATATAAAGACGCGCTCCGCGGTTCTCGGTACAATATTTCTCTTTAGCTCCAGCTTACAGGATGTCTGGTCGCGGTAAAGGAGGAAAAGGACTCGGAAAGGGCGGTGCTAAGCGGCACAGGAAGGTGCTCCGTGATAACATCCAGGGCATCACCAAGCCTGCCATCCGCCGTCTAGCTCGCAGGGGAGGCGTCAAACGCATCTCCGGTCTCATCTATGAAGAGACTCGCGGCGTCCTGAAGGTTTTCCTGGAGAACGTCATCCGTGACGCCGTCACCTACACCGAGCACGCCAAGAGGAAGACCGTCACCGCTATGGACGTAGTGTACGCGCTCAAACGCCAGGGCCGCACACTGTACGGCTTCGGAGGTTAATTCCGCTCCTGCTCTGCTCCATCTTACACAACACAAAGGCTCTTCTCAGAGCCGCCACATCCTCTATAGATCAGCTATGATGTCTGCTGGTCACCGCTTTTGTATCTGAGCAGTGACCTTCTACTTCTATATACACGGGGGTAGGGGCTTCAGTATCACGTCGGTCTTCCAGTGAGGAGCCGGATATGTGGACCGCAGTGTGTCCCCTTATAGCGTCCTAGAAGCAGCTGACTGAATTGGGTCTTAGACCAGGGAGTGTTAATCTGAAGGGAAAGAGGATCACTCGCCAGCAAGTATAGCAGTAAGGTACTCAGGCAGGAAAACACCTCCTCGTAGCGGCGCTGCCGGACGCCGTTTGTGCCGATGCCTGCACGTACAGGAGTGGCAGAAACTCACCGCTGAATATCCGCTCAGTTGCTCATAGCGCTGTATAAGCGCCCGAGCAGTGGATCAAACAGCGGAATTGCGGTGTTGCTTCTTCGGCGTGCAGCTTGCTGCTGGGCAACGTGCTTTCCGCAATCCTTGGAGAGAGGGCCAGTGTTTTCTTAGCTGCTGTCACTGCTACTAATGTTACCAGATTCTCACAACAAACAATAAATCTGTTACTGGGACCAACTTTGACACAAGTATCGGCTCGGCCCGTATCTCATTCTGCCGGACGGCTGGGATTAATAAGGCTGCTGGCAATAAATCTGTTAACCTCTAGTACTAATAATGACTCTGTCTGCTGTCCCTATATAGGACTCACTTTATTACAGTAACGCGTGCAGTTTCTTGCAGAGCAACGTTTAGTGAGACGCATTCAATGAATGAAAAAGGACAAAACTGATGCAGCTGATACGGCATTTTACAAGAGCAAAACCCAATGTTGGAGGGGCCGTGTTTTCCAAGCTGCTCTCATTGCTACAAATGTTACGAGATTTTCAAAACAAACTAGCAATTTGTAGCACCAAGTTCCACATAAGTATGGACTTGCATTGTCTTGTATGTCACTTTGCCAGACTGCTGGTATAATCGCGCTGCTGGCAATACAATGACAGGAAACAGAATGCACCTATTTCTACTTCGTACTAACACTGCGTTGTCTGTACTTAGGACTCCCCTCATCCCACTAACGCATGAAGTTGCTGCAGAGTAAGGGTATGTGCACACACATACGGCATGATGTCGGTAAGATGAAGGAACAGGGACATAATGCCGGTAAGATGAGGGAACAGGGACAAAATGTCGGTAAGATGAGGGAACAGGGACGTAATGCCGATAATATGAAGGAGGCGGGACGTAATGTCGGTAATATGAAGAAACAGGGACGTAATGCCGGTAATATGAAGGAACCCGGGACGTATTGCCAATATTATGAAGGAATAGAGATATAATTCCGGTAAGATGAAGGAACAGGCACATAATGCAGGTTCAGATGAAGGAACAGGGACAAAATGCCTGTAATATGAAGGAACAGGGACATAATGCCGGTAATATGAAGGAACAGGGACATAATGTCGGTAAAATGAAAGAACAGGCACATAATTCCGGTTCAGATGAGGGAACAGGGACATAATGCCGGAAAGATGAAGTAACAGGGACAAAATGCCTGTAATATGAAGGAACAAGGATATAATACCGGTAATATGAAAGAACAATGACATAATGCCGGTAATATGAAGGAACAGGGACAAAATGCCTGCAATATGAAGGAACAGGGACATAATGTTGGTAATATGAAGGAACAGGGACATAATGCCGGTAATTTGAAGAAATAGGGACGTAATTCCGGTAATATGAAGGAGCAGGGACGTAATGCCGGTAATATGAGGGAACAGGGACATAATGTCTGTAATATGAGGGAACAAGGACATAAAGCCGGTAATATGAAGGAACAGGGACATGTCCCTGTTTCCTCAACTTACAGGCATTATATTCCTGTTCCTTCATATTACCGGCTTTATGTCCCTGTTCCCTCATATTACAGACATTATATTACCGGCATTATGTCCCAGTACCCTCCTAGAGGGGATATAATGCCAGTAATATGAGGGAACAGGGACATTATGCCGGTAATATGAGGGAACAGGGACATAATGCCGTTATTATGAAGGAACAGGGACATCATGCCTGTAAGATGAGGGAACAGGGAGATAATGCCTGTAATATGAAGGAACAGGGAAATAATGCCTGTAATATGTAGGAACAGGAACACAATGCCTGTAATATGAAGGAACAGGGACATAATGCCTGTAATATGAAGGAACAGGGACATAATACCTGTAATATGAAGGAACAGGGACATAATGCCTGTTATATGAAGGAACAGGGAGATAATACCGATAATATGAAGGAACAGGGATATAATGCTGGTAAGATGAGGGAACAGGGACATTATGTCCTTGTACTTTCATATTACTGGCATTATGTCCTTGTACTTTCATATTACTGGCATTATGTCCTTGTACTTTCATATTACCGGCATGATGTCGGTAAGATGAAGGAACAGGGACATAATGCCGGTAAGATGAGGGAACAGGGACAAAATGTCGGTAAGATGAGGGAACAGGGACGTAATGCCGATAATATGAAGGAGGCGGGACGTAATGTCGGTAATATGAAGAAACAGGGACGTAATGCCGGTAATATGAAGGAACCCGGGACGTAATGCCAATATTATGAAGGAATAGAGATATAATTCCGGTAAGATGAAGGAACAGGCACATAATGCAGGTTCAGATGAAGGAACAGGGACAAAATGCCTGTAATATGAAGGAACAGGGACATAATGCCGGTAATATGAAGGAACAGGGACATAATGCCGGTAATATGAAGGAACAGGGAAATAATGCCGGTAATTAGAAGGAACAGGGAGATAATGGCAGTAAGATGAGGGAACAGGGACATAATGTCTGTAAAATGAGGGAGCAGGGACATAAAGCCGGTAATATGAAGGAACAGGGACATAATGCCTGTAAGATGAGGAAACAGGGACATATTACCGGCATTATGTCCCTGTACCCTCCTACAGGGGACATAATGCCAGTAATATGAGGGAACAGGGACATTATGCCGGTACTATGTGTGAACAGGGACATAATGCCGGTATTATGAAGGAACAGGGACATAATGCCGGTATTATGAAGGAACAGGGACATCATGCCTGTAAGATGAGGGAACAGGGACATAATGCCGGTAATATGAAGGAACAGGGACATGAAGCCTGTAATATGAAGGATCAGGGACATAATGCCTGTAATATAAGGGAACAGGGACATAAAGCCTGTAATATGAAGGAACAGGGACATGAAGCCTGTAATATGAAGGATCAGGGACATAATGCCTGTAATATGAAGGAAGAGGGACATAATGCCTGTAATATGAGGGAACAGGGGCATAATGCCTGGTAGATGAGGGAACAGGGACATAAAGCCGGTAATATGAAGGAACAGGGACATAAAGCCTGTAATATGAAGGAACAGGGACACAAAGCCTGTAATATGAAGGAACAGGGACATAATGCCTGTAATATGAGGGAACAGGGGCATAATGCCTGGTAGATGAGGGAACAGGGACATAAAGCCGGTAATATGAAGGAACAGGGACATAATGCCTCGAAGATGAGGGAACAGGGACATATTACCGGCATTGTGTCCCTGTACCCTCCTACAGGGGACATAATGGCAGTAATATGAGGGGACAGGGACAATAAGCCGGCAAAAGACAAGACACCGTAGTAATGTAGTACAAGAGGAACAAACAGTGTCTGTTCCCTCCTCTGTGCTAGGTTATAGTTATACAGGTGGAGAAGTCTCTAGTGTCCTGTCTGTGTCCGGGTAATGTACTGCTGGAGGAGCAGGTTTTGGGGTCTGGCCTGTGTCAGGTTAGTTTAGTGTCTTTTCTGTGCTGGGAAATTGTAATACAGGTGGAGCAGACGCTGGTGTCTTGCCTGTGCCGAGTTATTGTAACATAAGTAGAGCAAATCCTGTGTCTCCTCTGTGTCAAGTTACAGTAAGACAGGCGGAAGACACTCCGACATCGCGTCTGTGCCGGGTTACCCTTCTGGGCTCTCTGCAGCTCCAGGTCGCCCCCGCATCGGACAATCAGCTTCCCACACGTTAGACATTGTGGTAAAGAACCCTGTGATAGTGACAAGTGCCGGGAATAGAGGGAACGAGCTCCCGCAAACACATTTATCTTGTCCGATCACAGCGACGTGCAGATCGGCAGAACTATGGCAGAGATCCCGGGGCCTCCTCCCGGCTACTTCCCAGCATCTCTGCCAGTGAAGGCTAGAAATGAGTAGAGGGAATGTCAGGGAGGGGGAAGTCACGTAGAGAGCCCGCTCGCCCGGCCGCTTCTAGTCGGTAAAAGGCTCTTATCCCGGGCAGGGAAGCACAAGGGGAGAGCGGAGCTTCACTCCTGTCAGATGAGGAAAGGGAGGACATGTGATCAGTGTCAGCCAATAGACTCTCAGGAGAATCGCAGCCAATCACCGAGCAGCCGCTGTACATATAAGAGGCGCCCCCGTTTTTTCCCTCGCAGAATAATTGTTTTAGTGGATTCCCGTGGTATACGATGGCAGAGACCGCACCAGCCGCCGCTGTCCCTCTCACCGAGCCGGCCGCCAAATCCAAGAAGCAGCCGAAAAAAACTGCAGCAGGGGCCGCCAAGAAAACCAAGAAATCTTCCGGTCCCAGCGTGTCCGAGCTCATCGTGAAAGCCGTGTCCGCCTCCAAAGAGCGCAGTGGGGTTTCTCTGGCCGCCCTGAAGAAGGCTCTGGCTGCTGGAGGATACGATGTAGACAAGAACAACAGCCGCCTGAAGATGGCGCTCAAGACTCTGGTGACCAAGGAAACCCTGCTCCAGGTGAAAGGCAGCGGCGCCTCCGGCTCCTTCAAGCTGAACAAGAAGCAGCTGGAGACTAAGGACAAAGCGGTCAAGAAGAAGCCGGCGGCTGCTGCCAAATCCCCGAAGAAGACTCCGGCCAAGAGCCTGACAAAGGCCAAGAGGCCTGCCGCTGCCAAGAAGGTGGCGAAGACCCCAAAGAAGCCAAAACCTGCCCCCAAGAAAATAACAAAGAAGACGGCCAAGCCCAAAGCTGCCAAGAGTCCGGCTAAGAAAGCTGCCAAGAGTCCGGCTAAGAAAGCTGCCAAGAGTCCGGCTAAGAAAGCTGCCAAGAGTCCGGCTAAGAAAGCTGCCAAGAGTCCGGCTAAGAAGGCGTCTAATTCCAGGAAGACCGTGACGAAGAAATAACCGAGAGCCGCCCGTTTCTTGTCCCACAAAGGCTCTTTTCAGAGCCACCACCTTCTCCCCGGCAGAGCTGTATGATCACTGGCTGCTGTTTCCTCCGGTACAGACAGCAGCGCGATCCTGAGATAAAGGAGGCGCCATCATCGCGTGTGCACGGAGGAGCTTCATGTCCCTGTTACTCTATGACAAGTGTCATTTCTGGTCATTGCGCTGGACGCCATAGCTGCTGTATCCGGACCTCCACAGTGTCCGTCCCGTCACTATGGTGTAACATCCAGGCAGAGTTTATCAGGTCACAGCCCACCAGGTGTAATGTGTGAATAAGGACCGGGGCAGCAATAGACTTGTAGCTTACAGCACAGGATCCACGTGAAGGAGGCCGATGGATTACACTCTCTCCGGTGTAAATAGAGCACAATGTCCCATGCTCCTCATTACACGTGGTGGATGGTGACCCTTATATGCTGCCTCTGGATGCGGGGCACAGTGTCCTGTGTAAGGATGGGGTGGGGGATTGTCCCTTTGTGTAATCTATAAAACCACTGAAGCGGCGGATGATGGGGAAGTAGTCTCTTATATAACGCTGTGTACGTGATCTGCGGACATGGAAATACAGTGAGCTGTTATTAACACCCCCTGCTGTACAAGCTGCGTGTGGACGTCATGTAAACCGGTGTCCGCCTCTTCGGAACGGTGATTGGTGGCGAATATCACATTTGCTTTGTCGGTTGCGTATTGTTTTTATGAAGAAGCCAATAGAATGTAGGGGTGTGCCTTTCATGGACCAATGAGGACACGCTCAAGTGTATAAATACTCTGCTCTTTCCTCTCCTCGTATCAGTCTACAAGTGTGCACATTGTTGTAGAGCTATGGCCAGAACAAAGCAGACTGCGCGTAAATCCACCGGCGGGAAAGCGCCCCGCAAGCAGCTGGCTACTAAAGCTGCACGGAAGAGCGCTCCCGCTACCGGCGGAGTGAAGAAGCCTCATCGTTACCGCCCGGGCACAGTCGCTCTCCGTGAAATCCGCCGCTACCAGAAGTCCACCGAGCTTCTTATCCGTAAGCTGCCCTTCCAGCGCCTGGTGAGAGAGATCGCTCAGGACTTCAAGACCGATCTGCGCTTCCAGAGCTCAGCAGTCATGGCTCTGCAGGAGGCCAGCGAGGCTTATCTGGTCGGACTGTTTGAGGATACCAACCTGTGCGCCATCCACGCCAAGAGGGTCACCATCATGCCCAAAGACATTCAACTGGCCCGCAGGATCCGTGGGGAGAGGGCTTAGGTCTCAACCCGGCAACGATTACAACACAAAGGCTCTTTTCAGAGCCACCAAATCCTCCCTCAAACGAGCTGAATCCTTTTCCTCCGTTAATTCTACCGCGACTCTCCCGCTGGCTTCTCGGTGCTCTGCTATTAATATGTGGAGGTGCCATTGTTAACCTTTTCAGTGCTTAGCGCCATTTACACTATAACCAGTCCCCGTCTCTAGCACTCACGTAATCCGGCCCTTTCAGCAGTCCTGTCATGTGTTATGCCGGTTGTCTGCGCTGTATTCATCACCTCCCTCTCCGGCTGTATCGCAGTGATAACCCGCCCCACTCCTCACTGATGACCGCACATCGCTCTTCCGATAATAACCTCCGCTGCTGCTGCGAGGAATGACGCCGTTATGTGCAGCTAATGATCCACCGCTTACCAGTGTGTGCGGAGTCCTTGTTCCCTACTCCTTGTAAAGGCAAACCAGGCGCAGCGTGTAGGGTGGGGGAGCAGGTATCCTCCACCCGGTGTGAACACAAGCGCAGGGGAATTCTACTCTTATTCTGTGAGGTCATGATCATCGGGTGTAGTCCCGGTCACCGTTGTAAATCAGAGATCTAAACGCATTAACACTGCCCGAGTCCTCTCCTCCCTATTCATTCTATAAAGCCGTTGTGGTGCTGGTGGCCGGAGGGGTGATCTGCGGGCACACAAATCCTGAACGTGACGGCAGATAACGAGCAGCCGCCATACTAATCCAAGACGTCACGCTTGTTCCTTGTTTCCCTTAACATTACGCTTTAGATTTGGGGCAGATAGACATTACACAGCAGTCGCGCTATAAGCGGGAAAAGAGCGGCCGGTATTGTAAAATGAACGTGCAATTCAAAATCTGAGTTAAGCCAATCAACGGGAGGGGGAGGGATTGGTAATGTGAATTTACTTAAAGAAACGCCCCGGAAGTGACATGTATTACAGTTCTCTCTCTGGTCCACCCAAGGTCTATATAAAGACGCGCTCCGCGGTTCTCGGTACAATATTTCTCTTTAGCTCCAGCTTACAGGATGTCTGGTCGCGGTAAAGGAGGAAAAGGACTCGGAAAGGGCGGTGCTAAGCGGCACAGGAAGGTGCTCCGTGATAACATCCAGGGCATCACCAAGCCTGCCATCCGCCGTCTAGCTCGCAGGGGAGGCGTCAAACGCATCTCCGGTCTCATCTATGAAGAGACTCGCGGCGTCCTGAAGGTTTTCCTGGAGAACGTCATCCGTGACGCCGTCACCTACACCGAGCACGCCAAGAGGAAGACCGTCACCGCTATGGACGTAGTGTACGCGCTCAAACGCCAGGGCCGCACACTGTACGGCTTCGGAGGTTAATTCCGCTCCTGCTCTGCTCCATCTTACACAACACAAAGGCTCTTCTCAGAGCCGCCACATCCTCTATAGATCAGCTATGATGTCTGCTGGTCACCGCTTTTGTATCTGAGCAGTGACCTTCTACTTCTATATACACGGGGGTAGGGGCTTCAGTATCACGTCGGTCTTCCAGTGAGGAGCCGGATATGTGGACCGCAGTGTGTCCCCTTATAGCGTCCTAGAAGCAGCTGACTGAATTGGGTCTTAGACCAGGGAGTGTTAATCTGAAGGGAAAGAGGATCACTCGCCAGCAAGTATAGCAGTAAGGTACTCAGGCAGGAAAACACCTCCTCGTAGCGGCGCTGCCGGACGCCGTTTGTGCCGATGCCTGCACGTACAGGAGTGGCAGAAACTCACCGCTGAATATCCGCTCAGTTGCTCATAGCGCTGTATAAGCGCCCGAGCAGTGGATCAAACAGCGGAATTGCGGTGTTGCTTCTTCGGCGTGCAGCTTGCTGCTGGGCAACGTGCTTTCCGCAATCCTTGGAGAGAGGGCCAGTGTTTTCTTAGCTGCTGTCACTGCTACTAATGTTACCAGATTCTCACAACAAACAATAAATCTGTTACTGGGACCAACTTTGACACAAGTATCGGCTCGGCCCGTATCTCATTCTGCCGGACGGCTGGGATTAATAAGGCTGCTGGCAATAAATCTGTTAACCTCTAGTACTAATAATGACTCTGTCTGCTGTCCCTATATAGGACTCACTTTATTACAGTAACGCGTGCAGTTTCTTGCAGAGCAACGTTTAGTGAGACGCATTCAATGAATGAAAAAGGACAAAACTGATGCAGCTGATACGGCATTTTACAAGAGCAAAACCCAATGTTGGAGGGGCCGTGTTTTCCAAGCTGCTCTCATTGCTACAAATGTTACGAGATTTTCAAAACAAACTAGCAATTTGTAGCACCAAGTTCCACATAAGTATGGACTTGCATTGTCTTGTATGTCACTTTGCCAGACTGCTGGTATAATCGCGCTGCTGGCAATACAATGACAGGAAACAGAATGCACCTATTTCTACTTCGTACTAACACTGCGTTGTCTGTACTTAGGACTCCCCTCATCCCACTAACGCATGAAGTTGCTGCAGAGTAAGGGTATGTGCACACACACTAATTACGTCCGTAATTTACGGACGTATTTCGGCCGCAAGTAGTGGACCGAACTCAGTGCAGGAAGCCGGGCTCCTAGCATCATACATATGTACGATGCTAGGAGTCCCTGCCTCTCCGTGGAACTACTGTCCCGTACTGAAAACATGATTACAGTACGAGACAGTTGTCCTGCAGAGCGGCAGGGACTCCTAGCGTCGTATATAACTATGATGCTAGGAGCCCGGCTCCCTGCACTGTGTTCGGTCCGGTACTTGCGGCCGAAATACGTCCGTCAATTACGGACGTAATTAGTGTGTGTGCACATACCCTCACATTTACTGAGACGCATTCGAAGAATCCAGTGAGACTGGAAGATATAATTTAAGACACTATGTAGTCGGGGGCGGGTTGTAGATCGTGAACACGAATCACTGGAGTAGTTGTACTATTAATGTGTTCTGTACAGTATAGTTAGTGCACCAATGAGGACAGCGCCACCATCTGCACGAGGCAGTAGTGAATGTGTAGGTCATGAGTAACGCAGCAGTTCTACACCCACCCACCCTACGGCTTCCTCTTCAATGTGAAACCCCGCGGTACATGAATTCATATGGGTAGATCTCTGTACAAGCAGAGCCACTTATCTGGCGCAGAACGTTTACATATCGGAGATCAGCGGTGAGCTCTGTTCTAAGGACCACGTGGGCAGCTCTTAAAAGAGCCTTTGTGGTTAAATTTGGATAAGCAGCGCTCACTTGCTCTTGGCGCTTTTGCTGCTCTCGGTCTTCTTGGGCAGCAGAACGGCCTGGATGTTGGGCAGGACGCCTCCCTGAGCGATGGTCACACCACCCAGCAGCTTGTTGAGCTCCTCGTCATTGCGCACGGCCAGCTGCAGGTGACGGGGGATGATTCGGGTCTTCTTGTTGTCCCGGGCGGCATTTCCGGCCAGTTCCATTATCTCAGCGGTCAGATATTCCAGAACAGCGGCCATGTAAACCGGAGCGCCGGCACCCACCCTCTGAGCGTAGTTGCCCTTGCGGAGAAGTCTGTGCACACGACCGACAGGGAACTGAAGTCCTGCCCGGGATGAGCGGGTCTTGGCTTTAGCCCGCACTTTGCCTCCTTGCTTTCCTCTTCCAGACATGTCTATTATCTGATCAGATCTAACGGCTGCGCTCCCACCGTCACTTCTTATACCCGGATGGAGCAGAGAGCTTCTTCTCTGATTGGCCGCATCTAAAACTGATACTCAACGCCAGACACTGTAGCCAATGAGGAAGTAGAATATTTCTATAGACTCGCAGATAACACCACGCCCCCTCCTCTGTCTCTACCAACAGGAACATCTCCCGCCTGAACTCGAATGGAGCAGGAATAAAGCAGCAGCAGCGGCGGATTCTGCTCATTAGGCGCCAAGTAATGTGCCCCGTCCCTGCAGGAAGGACCCAAAGGCTCTTCTAAGAGCCCCCCCACCAGGTCTACAACAGAGCTGCCGCCTCCATCTTGTGCTTATTCGTGCGCATGTCTTTATTCCCGCTGGTCTCCCATGTCTGGAAGAGTCGTTCAGTCCGTGCAGCCGCTCCTTCGTGCTGCAGGATATGGGGGGACATTCCCGGGTGTGATAGCGCAGAGCTGCTGCTGCTGCATTAGGGGCTTATCTGCGGGCTGCACGGGCTGATTCTTCTCCATCCAACGATACCGTGAAACGCACAATTCCAACGTCCGCTACCAATCTCCAGTATAAAGGTGGTGACGTACAAACATGTAACACGTCTTTATTACATCCGTATCGTTCCCGAATTACCGGCATTATGTCCCTGTTCCCTCATATAACTGGCATTATGTCCTATGTAGGAGGGTACAGGGACACAATGCCGGTAACATGTCCCTGTTCCTTCATATTACCGGCTTTATGTCCCTGTTCCCTCATATTACCGGCATTACGTCCATGTTCCTTCATATTACAGGCATTATGTCCCTGTTCCTTCATATTAGCGGCATTATGTCCCTGCTCCCTCATCTTACAGGCATTATGTCCCTGTTCCTTCAAATTACCGGCATTTTGTCCTTGTTTTTTCTTATTACAGACATGTTCCTGTTCCTTCATATTACAGGCATTATGTCCCTGTTCCTTCATATTACCCGCATTATGTCCCTGCTCCCTCATCTTACCGGCATTACGTCCCTGTTCCTTCATATTACCGGCATTATGTCCCTGTTCCTTCATATAACAGGCATTTTGTCCCTGTTTCTTCTTATTACAGGCATTATGTCCCTTTTCCAACATATTACCGGCATTATGTCCCTGTTCCTTCATATTACAGGCATTATGTCCTTGTTCCTTCATATAACAGGCATTTTGTCCCTGTTCCTTCATATTACAGGCATTATGTCCCTGTTCCTACATATTACCGGCATTATGTCCCTGTTCCTTCATATTACAGGCATTATGTCCCTGTTCCTTCATATTACCGGCATTATGTCCCTGCTACCTCATCTTACAGGCATTATGTCCCTGTTCCTTTATATTACCGGCATTATGTCCCTGCTCCCTCATCTTACCGGCATTACAACCCTGTTTCTACATATTACCGGCTTTATGTCCCTGTTCATTCATATTACAGGCATTATGTCCCTATTCCTTCATATTACAGGCATTATGTCCCTGTTCCCTCATATTACAGGCATTATGTCCCTGTTCCTTCATATTACCGCCATTATGTCCCTGTTCCTTCATATTACCGGCATTACGTCCCTGTTCCTTCATATTACAGGCATTACGTCCCTGTTCCCTCAAATTACAGCCATTATGTCCCTGTCCCCTCATCTTACCGGCATTACGTCCCTGTTCTTTCATATTACCGGAGTTATGTTCTTGTTTGTAGCCTCAAACTCTGGTTGACTTGTTATTGTAATACAGGCGGAGCAGACTCTGGTGTCTCGTCTGTGCCGGGTGTTGTAATACAAGTGGAGCAGACTCTGGTGTCTCCTCTGTGCCGGGTATTGTAATACAAGTGGAGCAGACTCTGGTGTCTCCTCTGTGCCGGGTATTGTAATACAAGTGGAGCAGACTCTGGTGTCTCGTCTGTGCCGGGTGTTGTAATACAGGCGGAGCAGACTCTGGTGTCTCCTCTGAGCCGGGTATTGTAATACAAGTGGAGCAGACTCTGGTGTCTCCTCTGTGCCGGGTATTGTAATACAAGTGGAGCAGACTCTGGTGTCTCCTCTGTGCCGGGTATTGTAATACAAGTGGAGCAGACTCTGGTGTCTCCTCTGTGCCGGGTATTGTAATACAAGTGGAGCAGACTCTGGTGTCTCCTCTGTGCCGGGTATTGAAATACAAGTGGAGCCGACTCTGGTGTCTCGTCTGTGCCGGGTGTTGTAATACAGGCGGAGCAGACTCTGGTGTCTCCTCTGTGCCGTGTATTGTAATACAAGTGGAGCAGACTCTGGTGTCTCCTCTGTGCCGGGTATTGTAATACAAGTGGAGCAGACTCTGGTGTCTCCTCTGTGCCGGGTATTGTAATACAAGTGGAGCAGACTCTGGTGTCTCGTCTGTGCCGGGTGTTGTAATACAGGCGGAGCAGACTCTGGTGTCTCCTCTGTGCCGGGTGTTGTAATACAGGCGGAGCAGACTCTGGTGTCTCCTCTGTGCCGGGTATTGTAATACAAGTGGAGCAGACTCTGGTGTCTCCTCTGTGCCGGGTATTGTAATACAAGTGGAGCAGACTCTGGTGTCACACGACCTATTTTCAGACGTAATTCAGGCGTATTACGCCTCGATATAAGCCTGAAAAGACGTCTCCATTACGTCTGCAAACATCTGCTCGTTGCTTGCAATGAGTTTTACGATATTCTGTTCAGACAAGCTGTAATTTTACACGTCGCTGTCAAAAAACGGCACGTAAAAATACGCCCGCGTCAAACAAGTGCAGGACACTTCTTGGGACGTTTTTGGAGTCATTATTCATTGACTCCAATGAAGAACAGCTCCAATTACGTCTGTAAAGGACGCCGCGAAAAACGCAAGTACTTGCAATTACGTCTGAAATTCAGGAGCTGTTTTCGCCTGAAAACAGCTCCGTAATTTCAGACGTATTTTGCGTGTGAACATATCCTTATTGTTACACATGATTAGCAGACTGTGGTGTCTCGTCTGTGCTGGTTTGTTGTAGAAGAGTAGCAGCAGACTCTTTGGCGTAACTACAGCAGCTGCTACCTACGGGGCCCGCGGCTTGTGGGGGCCAGTGCCGCCAGCTGACACGCTCCCCCCATATGCTCGGTGGCGCCGCTAGCAGCCATTATGGCTAGTACAGCGGTAGTGCTGCTACTATGGGGCCCACGCCTCCGAGCCTCTAACAAGTATAGGCAGGGCGACACAGGCCCTCTCATGCCCGTAGGCGTCGCTACCACCAGAGGGGGCCCCGGTGCTAGCGACAGCCAAACACATGCATTAGCACTGAATGGCCGGGCATGTTTCGTGCCTGACCATTCAGCTCCTTACAATGACGCTGATTGGCTAGCGGTGCTTTGACGTCATCGCGCCGCTTCCGTGCTTGAAAGGTGCTGATTGACGGGGCAAGTCATTCTGCCCCGCCAATCAGCGTCATTGAACGACACGTTGTTCAGCTCCTGCAGACCCGCTCAGAAGAGAGCATGTCTGCATTGTCAGCGGACAGGGTGGGAACGGGGTCATGTGAGCATGTAAAGTTTTTTTCTCATAAAACTGTGAGTGGCATTATCTATAGTGGGGGCTCTATCTACAGGGGGGGTCGTCTATATGTGGGCCACTATATACAGGGGGGTCTATTTGTGGTGATGTGGGCACAATCTACAGGGGTGGTCTATATGTGGGGATGTGGTGCACTATATACAGGGGAGGGTCTATATGTGGGGATGTGGGCCACTATATACAGGGGGGTCTATTTGTGGTGATGTGGGCACAATCTACAGGGGTGGTCTATATGTGGGGATGTGGTGCACTATATACAGGGGAGGGTCTATATGTGGGGATGTGGGCCACTATATACAGGGGGTCTATTTGTGGGGATGTGGGCACTATCTACAGGGGTGGTCTATATGTGGGGATGTGGGGCACTATATACAGGGGAGGGTCTATATGTGGGGATGTGGGGCACAATCTACAGGGGGGTCTATATGTGGGGATGTGGGCCACTATATACAGGGGGGTCTATATGTGGGGATGTGGTGCACTATATACAGGGGAGGGTCTATATGTGGGGATGTGGGCCACTATATACAGTGAAGGAAATAAGTATTTGATCCCTTGCTGATTTTGTAAGTTTGCCCACTGTCAAAGACATGAACAGTCTAGAATTTTTAGGCTAGGTTAATTTTACCAGTGAGAGATAGATTATATTTAAAAAAAAAACAGAAAATCACATTGTCAAAATTATATATATTTATTTGCATTGTGCACAGAGAAATAAGTATTTGATCCCTTTGGCATACAAGACTTAATACTTGGTGGCAAAACCCTTGTTGGCAAGCACAGCAGTCAGACGTTTTTTGTAGTTGATGATGAGGTTTGCACACATGTTAGATGGAATTTTGGCCCACTCCTCTTTGCAGATCATCTGTAAATCATTAAGATTTCGAGGCTGTCGCTTGGCAACTCGGATCTTCAGCTCCCTCCATAAGTTTTCGATGGGATTAAGGTCTGGAGACTGGCTAGGCCACTCCATGACCTTAATGTGCTTCTTTTTGAGCCACTCCTTTGTTGCCTTGGCTGTATGTTTCGGGTCATTGTCGTGCTGGAAGACCCAGCCACGAGCCATTTTTAATGTCCTGGTGGAGGGAAGGAGGTTGTCACTCAGGATTTGACTGTACATGGCTCCATCCATTCTCCCATTGATGCGGTGAAGTAGTCCTGTGCCCTTAGCAGAGAAACACCCCAAAAACATAATGTTTCCATCTCCATGCTTGACAGTGGGGACGGTGTTCTTTGGGTCATAGGCAGCATTTCTCTCCCTCCAAACACGGCGAGTTGAGTTAATGCTAAAGAGCTCAATTTTAGTCTCATCTGACCACAGCACCTTCTCCCAATCACTCTCAGAATCATCCAGATGTTCATATGCAAACTTCAGACGGGCCTGTACATGTGCCTTCTTGAGCAGGGGGACCTTGCGGGCACTGCAGGATTTTAATCCATTACGGCGTAATGTGTTACCAATGGTTTTCTTGGTGACTGTGGTCCCAGCTGCCTTGAGATCATTAACAAGTTCCCCCCGTGTAGTTTTCGGCTGAGCTCTCACCTTCCTCAGGATCAAGGATACCCCACGAGGTGAGATTTTGCATGGAGCCCCAGATCGATGTCGATTGACAGTCATTTTGTATGTCTTCCATTTTCTTACTATTGCACCAACAGTTGTCTCCTTCTCACCCAGCGTCTTACTTATGGGTTTGTAGCCCATTCCAGCCTTGTGCAGGTCTATGATCTTGTCCCTGACATCCTTAGAAAGCTCTTTGGTCTTGCCCATGTTGTAGAGTTTAGAGTCAGACTGATTCATTGAGTCTGTGGACAGGAGTCTTTTATACAGGTGACCATGTAAGAGCTGTCTATAATGCAGGCACCAAGTTGATTTGGAGCGTGTAACTGGTCTGGAGGAGGCTGAACTCTTAATGGTTGGTCGGGGGTCACATACTTATTTCTCTGTGCACAATGCAAATAAATAGATATAATTCTGACTATGTGATTTACTGTTTTTTTTTTATATAATCTATCTCTCACTGGTAAAATTAACGTAGCCTAAAAATTCTAGACTGTTCATGACTTTGACAGTGGGCAAACTTACAAAATCAGCAAGGGATCAAATACTTATTTCCTTCACTGTACAGGGGGGTCTATATGTGGGGATGTGGGCCATTATATACAGGGGGGTCTATATGTGGGGATGTGGGCCATTATATACAGGGTGGTCTATATGTGGAGATGTGGGCCATTATTATACAGGGGGGTCTATATTTGGGCCACTGTCTACTGAGCTTGGTTCTATTGCTGTATATATGTACTGAGCTTGGTTCTATTGCTGTATATATGTCAGAGCTTGGTTCTAGTGCTGTATATATGTACTGAGCTTGGTTCTATTGCTGTATATATGTACTGAGCTTGGTTCTGGTGCTGTATATATGTCGGAGCTTGGTACTGGTACTGTATATATGTACTGAGCTTGGTACTGGTGCTGTATATATGTCGGAGCTTGGTTCTGGAGCTGTAATTATATAGGATATATTTATAACAAAATTGCAGGGCAGATGGAATTTTTCTCAATTCATTGTATATTTCATGGGAACCTGTCTGGTAGTTTTAACCCCTTGAACCGTCACCATGCGGTAATACATGATCTGACAGTATTCCGCTGTATGTTTTTTTCAGATGCAGCAAAATCCTTAAAGGGAGCTGTGTGGCACTATACACAAAGGGGGCTGTGTGGCACTATACACATGGGGGAGAGCTGTGTTGCACTATACACAAGGGGGAGAGCTGTGTGGCACTATACACATGGGGGAGAGCTGTGTTGCACTATACACAAAGGGGGGCTGTGTGGCACTTTACACATAGGGTGGCTGTGTGGCACTATACACATGGGGGAACTGTATGCCACTATTTACAAGGGGGGGGGCTGTGGCACAATCTACAGGTGTCTGTGTGTGGCACTATCTAGCAGAGAAGTAGTTGAGATCCAGCGCAGAAATGGAGAGTTATTCAGAGATATGTTAAAATGGAATCTAGTTCCAATTTTATTGGATAAATATACATAAAAACAGGGAGTCTTATTCCCACAGCGGGTAAGGTGGATGTAGATGGAAGAAAATAGATGCGTAGCCTACGCGTTTCAGACGATAGCCTCGTCCTTAGTCATGGCTGAGAATGAGGCTATCGTCTGAAACGCGTAGGCTACGCATCTATTTTCTTCCATCTACATCCACCTTACCCGCTGTGGGAATAAGACTCCCTGTTTTTATGTATATTTATCCAATAAAATTGGAACTAGATTCCATTTTAACATATCTCTGAATAACTCTCCATTTCTGCGCTGGATCTCAACTACTTCTCTGCTACAATTTCACCAACGTGTGCCGACACGAGGATCCGTGCGCAACAGGCATTTGAAATTCTTCTGCCTTAAGGTGAGCTGGAGGTCCCCTCCTATTTACTTTCTATATGTGGCACTATCTACTTAGGGGAAGCTGTGCTGCACTTTCTACTAAGGGGGGCTGTGTGGCACTATATACAAGGGAGGGGGCTGTGTGGCACTCTATACAGTGGGGGGTTTATGGCAATCTACAAGGGGGAGGTGGGGGTGCTATCTACAAATAGGGTGACACTGTCTACAGGGGGGCTGTATGGCACATTCTACAGGGGGCACTATTTATAAGGGGGGGGCTGCTTGTGGCACCCGAGGGGGGGCGGCCAAGAGTTTGCTATGGGGCCCAGTCTTTCCTAGTTACGCCCCTGAGCAGACTTTAGTGTCTCGTCTAGTTATATAATGCAAGTGGAACAGCCTCTATAGATGATGCGCTGCAGGAAAAAACATACAAAATATAATGTCGAGTGCCACGGTGTGGTCACCGCGGGGAACTGTTTACTTTCATGGATGAAGTAATAGCGCCATTATGTGGTCATCGCTGGTATTACTGACTATATTTTACGACCATATTACTTATGGAAGGCTGCATTGGCTATACGGCGCAGCAGCGCCATCGTGGGGTCAATGCTGGGAAATGCTCACTAAATTCAATGTAATTCAGACAGCCTTAGGGTATGTTCACACGGCCTATTTACGGACGTAATTCGGGCGTTTTTGCCCCGAAATACGTCCGAAAATAGCGCCTCAATAGCGCTGAAAAACATCTGCCCATTGAAAGCAATGGGCAGATGTTTGTCTGTTCACACGAGGCGTATTTTACGCGCCGCTGTCAAAAGACGGCGCGTAAATAGACGCCCGCGTCAAAGAAGTGACCTGTCACTTCTTTGGCCGGAATTGGAGCCGTTATTCATTGACTCCAATGAATAGCAGCGCCAATTACGCCCGTAATTGACGCGGCGTTCAAGCGCCTGCACATGCCGTTACGGCTGATATTACGGGGATGTTTTCAGGCTGAAACATCCCCGTAATTTCAGCCGTAACGGACGCCCTCGTGTGAACATACCCTTAGTGATACGCTAAGCAGCGCCATCGTGTGGTCAATGCTGAGAAATCTCACTAAATTGAATGTAATGCAGGCAGACTAGTAATACACTGTGCAGCAGCGCCATCTTGTGGTCGATGCTGGCAAATGCGCACTATATTCAATGTAATTCAGGCTGACTTAGGGATACGCTGAGCAGCAGCGCCATCGTGTGGCCCACGCTGAGAAATGCTCACTAAATTCAATATAATGCAGGTAGCCCAGTGATACGCTGAGCAGGAGCGCCATCGTGTGGTCAATGCTGGGAAATGCATAATCAATTAAATGTAAGGGTATGTTCACACGGCAGCGTCCGTAACGGCTGAAATTACGGGGCTGTTTTCAGGAGAAAACAGCCCCGTCATTTCAGCCGTAACGGCATGTGCAGGCGCTTGAACGCCGCGTCCATTACGGACGTAACTGGAGCTGGTTTTCCATGGTCTGAAGTGACATGAAACTTCTTTGGCGCGGGCGTCTATTTACGCGCCGTCTTTTGACAGCGACGCGTAAATATACGCCTCGTGTGAACAGACAAACGTCAGCCAATTGCTTTCAATGGGCAGATGTTTGTCAACGCTTTCAAGCCGTAATTTCGGACGTAATTCGGGGGTTTAAACGGCCGAATTCCGTCCGTAAATAGGCCGTGTGAATTTACCCTAAGGGTATGTTCACACGGCCTATTTACGGACGTAATTCGGGCGTTTTTGCCCCGAATTACGTCTGAAAATAGCGCCTCAATAGCGCTGACAAACATCTGCCCATTGAAAGCAATGGGCAGACGTTTGTCTGTTCACACGAGGCGTATATTTACGCGCCGCTGTCAAATGACGGCGCGTAAATAGACGCCCGCGTAGAAGAAGTGACCTGTCACTTCTTTGGCCGTAATTGGAGCCGCTATTCATTGACTCCAATGAATAGCAGCGCTAATTACGGCCGTAATTGACGCGGCGTTCAAGCGCCTGCACATGCCGGTACGGCTGAAATTACGGGGATGTTTTCAGGCTGAAACATCCCCGTAATTTCAGCCGTTACGGACCCCCGCCGTGTGAACATACCCTAATTCAGACCGAATTAGTGATACGCTGAGCAGCAGCGCCATCGTGTGGTCAATGCTGTGAAATGCTCACTAAATTCAATGTAATGCAGGCAGCCTAGTGATACAAGGAGCAGCAGCGCGCCATCGTGTGGTCACCGCAGGGAACTTTTTACTTTCAAATTATTCCGATATTGTATATTTTAATGAATAATATAGCAATACTGCAGGGAAATTATAGACCTAGTTTTATATGATGCAGACAGCACAAAAGATGTGCAGTAGCAACAGCGGCCTCGTGTGGTCACTGTGGCAACTGTCTTGGTAGGCCATCTGAGTACCCGGAAGAAAAATGTCTGGAACACACAAACAGGAAGTGACGTTTAGTGACGTCAGTGTGTGACGCATGATGCGCGTAGTATAAACATATTCAGCTTCTTTGTATGTGAGATTTTAACTAAAATGCTTATCAGGCGGATGATGAGCGCAATCTGTACTATGGCCACCAGGTGGCGCTGTGACATAGCATTATTATATTATTACCATTTACATGTTCCAGAATCAAACCTCACACTTTTTGGAGATATAAAACAGATATTTGATCTTTTTTCAGAGCCCCTGTGACACCCCCCTCTCCTATGTAACCGTGGTAACACCAGTGTAGCCACAAGGGTATGTTCACATGAAATTCAGATGTAATTCAGGCGTTTTAGGCTATGTTCACACAGAGGTTTTTTTCCGGAAACCGCGCCAAAAAACTTGTCAAAAATGGCTCGAAAATGCCTCCCATTGATTTCAATGGGAGGCGGAGGCGTCTTTTTCCCGCCAGCGGTAAAACCGCCTCGTGGGAAAAAGAAGCAACATGCCCTATTTTTGTGCGTTTACGCCTCTGACCTCCCATTGACTTCAATGGGAGGCAGAGAAAGCGTATTTCGCGGCGTTATATGGCCGTGGTGCTCAATGGCTGCGGGCGAAAAATGCTGCGAAAATCGGCGTGCAGGGAGAGGAAAATCTGCCTCAAACTTCCAAACGGAATTTTGAGGCAGAAATTCCGCCTGCAAAAAACTCTGTGTGAACCCAGCCTTACGCCTCGATTTACGCCTGAAAAACCGTCTCCATTACGCCTACAAACATCTGCCCGTGGCTTGCAATGGGTTTTACGATGTTCTGTTCAGACAAGGTGCAATTTTACGCGTCGCTGTCAAAATACGGCGCTTAAAATGACGGCTCGTCAAAAGAAGTGCAGGTCACTTCTTGGGACGTTTTTGGAGCCGTTTTTTATTGACTTTATTGAAAACAGCTCCAAGAACGGCCACAAAAACGCCGCAAAAACACAGCGAAAAATACGAGTGGCTCAAAAAACGTCTGAAAATCAAGAGCTATTTTTCCTTGAAAACTGCTCCTGATTTTCAGACGTTTTTTAAGCTTTTTTCGCTAGAGTCAATGAAAAACGGCTCCAAAAACGTCCCAAGAAGTGACATGCACTTCTTTTTCGCGACCGTTATTTTACGCGTAAAAAAACGCTCTGTCGGAAGAGAACGCCGTTTTGAAATCAATGTTTCTGCTATCGACCTTCCGGACGCTTTTCGGCCGTTTACGGCCGGAAAAAACGGCCAAAAATAGACCGTATGAACATACCCTAAGGGTATATTCACACCACAACGCAAAATACGTATGAAATTACGGTGCTGTTTTCAGAAGAAAACAGCTCCTGAATTTCAGACGTTTTTGTATGAACTCGCATTTTTCGTGGCGTCTTTTACGGACGTAATTGGAGCTGTTCTTCATTGGAGGAAAAACGGCTCCAAATACGTCCGAAGAAGTGTCCTGCACTTCTTTGACGCGGGCGTAATTTTACGCTCCGTCTTTTGACAGCGACACGTAAAATGACACCTCGTGGGAACAGAACATTGTATAACCCATTGCAGGCAATGGGCAGATGTTTGCTGACGTATTGGAGCCGTCTTTTCAGCCGTAATTCGAGGCGTATAACGCCTCCATTACGTCTGAAAATAGGTCGTGTGCACATACCCTTACAGTGACGGCCACAGTGCCCACATGACAGCAACAGTCAAGGGCCCCCAGAACAGTGACAGCCATAGTGCTCCCATAACATTGACTGTTGCTGTTATGTGGGCACTGTGAGGCTGGATTCACATGAGCACATTACGTCCGTAATGGACGGAACGTAATTCGGGCGCTAATCCCGGACCGAACACAGTGCAGGGGGCTGGGCTCCTAGCATCATAGTTATGTACGATGCTAGGAGTTCCTGCCTCTCCGTGGAACTACTGTCCCGTACTGAAAACATGATCACAGTACGGGACAGTTGTCCCGCAGCGAGGCAGGGACTCCTAGCATCGTACATAACTATGATGCTAGGAGCCCGGCTCCCTGCACTGTGTTCGGTCCGGGATTAGTGGCCGAAATACGTCCGTTCATTACGGACGTAATGTGCTCGAGTGAATCCAGCCTGACTGTTGCTGTTATGTGGGCACTGTGACTGTTACTGTTATGGGAGCACTATGGCTGTCACTGTTCTGGGGGAGAGTTGGTTGTCCCTGTTATGGAGGACTTTGACTGTTGCTGTTATGTGGGCACTGTAACTGTCAAAGTCCTCCATAACAGGGACAACCAACTCTCCCCCAGGAAAATGACAGCCATAGTGCTCCCCTAACAGTGACAGTCACAGTGCCCACATAACAGCAACAGTCAAAGACCCCCATAACAGTTGATTAACAGCCGATGGCCACTGTTACATTGTTTGAAGTTCCATCTAAGGCTTTATTCAGACGAACGTAAAATATGCGCATGCAACGCGCGGGATTTTCACGCGCGTTGCCCGGACCTATATTAGTCTATGGGGCCGTGCAGACATGTGCGTGGTTTTTGCGCAGCGTTGCTCCGTTGCCAAAAAGGCACGACATGTCCGTTGATTCAGCGTTTTCAACGCATCACGCACCCATTGAAGTCAATGGGTGCGTGAAAACAACGCAGGGCACGCGGAAGCACCTCCGTACGCACAGCGTTTTTCACGCAACACTTGTTAAGTCTATGTAAATGAGTTGAGCAGACTAGACAAAACAACTACAAACCAGGAAGTGGCTTTTCACTTTCTGAGCACATGCGCACAGTTTACACTGACATCTGCAGCAATAGTCGTTTTTTAACCTGTAAAACCACCCAAAAACATCAAACACGGGCCAAAGTGTGAGGTAACGTGAAATCTTGATGCAAACATGCATGTGCTCACAGCAAGCAGGTGTTGGAGAAGGTGTATTTTTGTAGGCTGCCCTCTCCATTACTCTACCCTCCGTTGTTTTGACGCGCGTAAAAAACGCATGCCATACGCACGTTAAATACGCTATCACGCTGCCCAAACGGATGCCACACGCAACTCCAACGCAACCGAAACGGCGCGTTTTTCACGCGCGCAAAAACGCAACGTTCGTGTGAATCCAGCCTAAGGGTGCGTTCACATATATCAATTGCATCATCATCAGTTTTTTTTGTCTCAAGTGATTACAACTGATGCAAAAACCGATTAAAAAAATGTATCAGTTGCATCAGACTTTTTCACAATTTTCACTACAAAACCATCAGTTGTCGCTAGTTGTCATCCGTTTTTAACATCAGTTTTTACCACAATGGTCCACCAAAAAGGTCGTCTAGGGTATGAAAATGTCACACCCCCTCTGTATATAATGCCACACCCCCCTGTAGATAACGCCACACAGCGCCCACTGTAGATTGTGCCACACAGCGCCCCCCTGTAGATAGCACCGGATACATATAGCACTACCCCCCCCCCCTTCTCCTGTAGATAGCGCCACTCAAGCTCCCTCTAGCATACATGGACAGTGGCGTCAGGGGTTACTCCCTAAACGGAATCCCCGGCCGCAGCATTACCAATGCTGTGGCCGGGGATTGCCTCAAGAAGGACCCCCTGACGCCACTGTCCATATATGGAAAGTGACGTCAGTGTCTACTCCTTGAGTGGAATCCCCTTGCCGACTCTGACGTCAGGATCTCTTCCTGGAGCGGAATCCCTGGCCAATGTCCAAATATGGACATTGACCTCAGGGGTTTCCTCTTGGAGCCAAGATCATCGGCAACGGGGATTCCGGCCAATCAGTAGCCACTGACGTCACTGTCCATATATGGACAGTGACGTCAAGGGCTTCCCCGTAGGTAGCGCTGTGGCCAGAGAGTCCTCAGCAAGCGGAGGAGCTCCCTCTGCTTCTCCGCTCTGAACTAATTCTGAAGCAGGGAGCTGATGGTTCCCTTCTTCAGAATTGGGTTCAACTCTATCTGCGTCCTGAGGATGCAGATACAGTTGACAGCGGGACATACCCCCGGCCACCTTTCCGCCGGGTGCTGCTGGTAGGTGGATGCGGCAGCACCTGGTGTTCATCCGGCCACAGTTCAAATAGATAGGATACGGCGCCGGACATCCTGGGAGCCAGACCAAAAAACACTGCAGGTAACGTTTTTGGATCCTGGTTCCTGCACTGGTCTATCACTGTACGGAGCCACAACTGGTGTTCCCTGTGCCAGGACAGATCACATAGAAAGCTATGGGATCCGTTCTAGCATCAGTTTCACTCCGGCTGTTCTGCAACACGCCGGAGGGAAACTGACAGGAGCAACGGTCATATGTGAACGGCCCCTAATCTGGCATTGATAAAAAATATTTGGTGAAAGTTTTTGGTGGATTGTCAGGATTTTCTCGGCACAGCGTCAGTTCTGAGCATGTTGAAGGTATCAGTGTCTGGAGAGGAGCTGGGTCAGGTGAGATGTGGACACTTCAGTTCAGGCATTATAATGACCGACAACATTATAACCTCTGACAAGGACATTACCTGACTGGACCATAAAGTTGACTTGTTTACAGAACGTTGAGTTGGCTCCATTTTTGGTCAGAGATCTTCAAGTGTAATACTGGAAGGTTCCCACGGCTAAAGAGAGTTCAGTGCTCCAGAATTAAAGGGGTTGTCCGGGCAGGGGGCGGTTTTTCATACTGATGACCTTTCCATAGGATAGGTCATCGATATATCATTGATGGGGGTCCATTCCGGAAGCAGATGGCTCACAGTATAGCGGCCGTGAATGGGACTGGAGCTGCAGTTCTGCAGCACGGCCGCTATACAGTGTATGAAGCACTGCATGCCCAGCATAACATCCGGTGCCCGGAGGCAGCCCGAACAGCTGATCGGTGTGGGGTCCGGGTGTCATATTTCACCACTTATTACATTACCGGGTACATATCACAATGTAATGACCATTACTCACCGTCTGCTGGAAGTTGACATGGCCATAACCAAGAGACCATCTTTTGATCATGTTCCTGCAGACACGTATAGACAGCTCAGGCCCATCTGGACTAAACTTCTGATAGATAGAGGAAGGCCATAGGATATTGGCTGTTACTGTGCGGATCTCCACTTAAGAAGTAACGGAATATTCTCATCACACAAAGTCTGTCGTTGGGTTATGCCATCATTTTGCGATCGGTAGAAGTTTTACTGCCATATGAACCCTCGTTCTCGATCATTGCCCTCTTGCGGCTTTAACAGTCTCTAGTCTTCTGGGCTTGCCACAAGATTTTGGAGTGTGACCTCACAGATGCTTTTTTTGGCTGAATGGGCACAAATTCCCACAGACAAGCACTGATACTGGATGAGTAGGTTTTGCTCGCAACCCGTGTTATAATTCATCCCAAAGGTGTTGGATGGTCCTTTGTGCAGGCCACTCGAGTCCCTACACAACAAACTCATCAAACCATGTCTTTATGGACCTTACTTACAGGGGCGCAGTCATGCTGGGACAGGAAAGGTCCTTCCCCAGTAGACACTATGTATTACTGTAGGTAACGTTCAGAGGCCCAGATTCACCCATCAGACTACCAGATAACAAGACGTCATCACTCTAGAGAACGACGTGCTTTACACCTCTCCAGCTGACGCCTGGCATTGTGCAGGGGGATCTAAGGAAATCCATTTCATGAAGCTCTTGACACACAGTTCTTGTTCTGCGCCACGTTTAAAGCCACTGAGCTCTTCAGTACGACCCATACTACTAGCAATGTTTCTCTGGATATTGCATGGCTGTGGGCTTGATTTTATGCACCTGTTTGCAATGCGTGAAGCTGAAACAGCTCAATGCGTGAAGCTCAATAATTAGGGGGGGTGTTCACGTACTTTTATCCATATAGTATTGTCTCTCACCTCCCTCATGCTGTATTTTCTCCTTACTGCCAAAAGACACGGAACTAGAAAATAAAGAAGAGCTCTAGTGGAAGCACAACTTTCCATGTCTGCACCCGCCACCTGACTGTATATATCACTCTACACTTCTTTTATGTATACTGTACTTACTTTTTGAACTCCTGCCTTGTCCGTGCTTTAAAATAAGCCTCCGTCTTGATTCTTAGATTTTTCCAGCTTTCTCTTCCTCTCTGCTTTGCTATCAATCACATGACCAGCTAAAGACCATGTAATTTCTTTATGCTGGGGGACACTGTGATTATTATTCTCTTTATATTCTTCTAAATAAGCTGAGAAACCATAAGTATACAGACTGGGAGGCTGCACTATATTCTTCTACACCTGTGTGACAGGAACCTGTCTAAGTATCAGTGGTAGTTGATGATAGAAGTTTCTGTTTCTCCCCTGTGTATAACTAGTGCGGTACAGGAACTGCTGAAGCCTGTGATGAGTGACACATAGATCTCTGGAGACCCAAGTAGAGAAAGTAGTCACCGAGCCGGATTCACACCGCTGCTAAGCAACCGTCCCAGTCTGATATATAGAGATAAATAACAGGTGAGAGACCGACACATGGAATACCAGAATGCAGCACATGGGAGAGGTTAGTTTTGGCCGGAGTCTCCCTTTAACATTTCATAATTATATCATCTAGTTATCATCTCTTTATTTGTAGATCTCATTCGAAACCATCTACACGTCATTGTTCTTTGTGATGGATAAGGGACACATAACGGAGAAGATACTGAACGTCACCCTGGAGATAATCTACCTTCTTACCGGAGAGGTAAAATAATCCGGGACTCATGTATATGTCCTTTCTCTTATCTTTTTATCCTACGGACAATATTATAGAAAAAGCAAAAGATCACGTCATCATAATTGATTTGTAAATATAAATGCTGTAACAAATCTTCTCTGGTGCATAGATATTTATTTTAATACAATGATAGCGCCCCCTAGCATTTTGACTGCCCCCCTAATGCTGCTTCCACCTTCCTAAACAGTCCGCGGTGGACACGCATTACAAAAGTTATGATTTTTGGAATGGTGGGAGGTAAAAACGAAAATTGAAAAAACCGAAAATAGGCTGTTCATTAAGGGGTTAATAACCTATCATTCACCTGTTCTATACCTGGACAGTGTTACCTGGTGGTGGTTGCATTCAGTTATCCTTTGGATGCATTACTATGGACTGATCTGTGGGCTACAACATAAGGTGTCTTAGCCTGGGGACTGTGTTACTCCCTCTGCAGGAGGGGTGTTGCGGTGGCACTGGTTGCCATGTGGTGCGGCACCTAATAGAGTAGGGACCCACTTAAAAGAAGTTGCCATGAGGAGGCAGGTGGGCTTATACGATCAAAATGTTTACTAAGAACTTCCTGTTCATTTTGATTCTCTTGTATGTTCCATCTCGATATCCAGGATTGTTCAGTAGTGAAGAAGACATCTGGTGACTCTCTATCCCCCAACAGATGTCCCCACATGTCTGGAGGATGGACCAGTACCATCACGGAGCCTTCACTGATACCTAAGAGAAACAATGAGCAGAAAATCCTAGAACTCACCAACAAGATCATTCATCTGCTGACCGGAGAGGTGAGGACTACCGGGAATGCTGGGACATTATATTGTAACACTATGAAGGTGTCGGGGTGATGACTGTATCATTGTGTATCAGGTTCCTATAAGATGTCAGGATGTCTCCGTCTATTTCTCCATGGAAGAGTGGGAGTATATAGAAGAACACAAGGATCTGTACAGGGACGCCATGATGGAGGACCACCGGCCCCTCACATCACCGGGTAAGAGGTATCTGTACAGGGACGTCATGATGGAGGACCACAGACCCCTCGCATCACCGGGTAAGAGGGATCTGTACAAGGACGTCATGATGGAGGACCACCGGAACCGTGCACCACCGGGTAAGAGGGATCTGTACAAGGATGTCATGATGGAGGATCACCAGCCCCTCACATCACCGGGTAAGAGGGATCTGTGCAGGGACGTCATGATGGAGGACCACCAGACCCCATCACCGGGTAAGAGGAGAGCATTTTTGACAGTCCACAAGATACACCCATCACCTGATAACTACATATAAACAATGTCTTCCACTGTATGTGTCTCCTACAGGTATATCCAGTAAGAGAAATCCATCAGAGAGATGTCCCAGTTCTGTGTTTTCCTGGGATTGTCCACAGGAATATCACAACGTCCCAGAGGGTCATCACGTAGGTGGAACCAAAGTCTCGTCAAATCCCATAAAGGTGAATGTGCACTTCATGCTTTGCCAATATTACCTAATAATTTGTTACATTTCAGCTCATTAACTGAGGAAATAATTTGTCATATTTTATGTGAGTGTTTAGGGAAATATTCATATTAAAGTTGAGAATGTAGACGGAGGATACAAGGCGTATGTGTGGGAGGATCAAAAGTGCAATAAGGAAGAAACTTCTAACAATATCTACCCAGGTGAGCGACAACCACAAACTGTTCAGTGACTAAAACAATCCCTTTTTATGAACTCTCCTTGGCTACATGCAGACGACCGTTCTTCTCATCAGTGTGCTATCCGTATTGTAACAGACGGCAGACTGACCCCTTCATTTCTATGGCTCCGTGCATACTACCATGTTCTTCACAGATCCTTGAGTGGACCCGGGCCACAAAACTCAGAGCAGGTCCTGTTCCTGTCAGTATTTGTGGCTCGGTCTCGCCCATTCAAGTCAAACCTATGGAACAAATGGGACGGATGCGGAGGACACACTGTCGTACCGCAAAAAAACGGACAATGGATCCATTGTTTGCAGGACGCAAATACAAACAATCATGAGCAGGTAGCCTTGGTATGTGAGAAGTGTCCGGTAGGGGCTACGAGGAGCCAACATCATCTTTTGGACTCCTGCCATCCTTGGAAATGCTGTGACATCTATCATCATTGTCATAACTTTCTACTCTGACACTTTGATAAGAGATCTTTACATTTAACATCTTCACATTTGCTCCCACAGATGGAGAGGACAGCAAAAATATTTTGGAAGGATGTCTCTTTTTATCTCCAGTCTGTATACTGGACAACGGCAACGTCACTCAAGGTTCTCCAGGAGAAAACGTCACTTCTCCAAGGGTTGTTAGTGCAGGTTTATCATCCGATTCTTCTGACCACCAGGAATGTTCTTCTATTAGATTGAGCGTCAATTCACCTAGTACAGATTGTAAGGACAATAATATGTGTTCATGTTCTGAGTGTGGGAAATGTTTTCCACTAAAATCCTATCTGAATAAACATAAGAAAACTCACACCGAGGATAAGCCGTTCCAATGTGGACAATGCGGAAAATGCTTTCGAAGTGGATCAAAACTTAGAAGACACCAGAGGGTTCACACAGGGGAGAAACCATATCCATGTGCTGATTGCGGGAAGCTCTTTGCTCATAAACTAAGTCTCGTCAACCATGGGAAAACCCACACAGGTGAGAAGCCATTCTCTTGCACCGAATGTGGGAAATGTTTTTCATTGAAGACGTATCTGACCATCCATCAAAGGACGCACACTGGAGAGAAGCCGTTTTTCTGCTCAGATTGTGGAAAATGTTTTGCACAGAAAACAAGTCTTAATATATATCAAAAATCCCACAAAAGTGAGACAAAAATGACATGTTCAATTGTGGGAGAACATTGATGTAAAGAATGATTATGTTCTCTAAACGGGAAATTGACAAATCACCGTCCTTAGATGGAAACAGATTTTATAAATAAAGACCCGGCACCGATCAGCGGCTCCGGCTGATTCCGAGCACCGGATGTCCATGCCTATCCTGAGGACCTATCCTGTGGACCATAGGTCCTCCGTATTAAAGACCGCCCCGTGCCCGGACAACCCCTTTAAGGACCAAGCATTGTTTTTGGTTCTTCCATCGTTGCATTCCAAGAGCCGTAACGTTTTTATTTTTCCGTCGACGTAGCTGTATGGACGTCATTCTGTGTTAAGGGGTTATAGAAAACTGGTAATCACGTGTTCAGATTTTTGGGGTGAGAAATATTATTTTTCTGTTCACTAAAAATAGACATACGAAATACACAAACTCTTCCCTTGTCAGTCTGGGTATTAATACCTACGATATCTACTTGTGCCTACTTTGATTAGGGCAAAGTGGAGGGCACTCCGTCACTAAGTAGATGCACCCACACAACCGCCCATGAGAGTTTAGAAGGCAAAGCCCCTTCTCTTAGGATTTCCATTCATTACAATGGAGGTGTCACGAAGGGTCTGATGACCTACTGGGCCGTACCGCCTTGGCGGTAAGGCAGCTGGCCAACAGGGAGCAGGTGAGGGTCTATAGTTCTATAGGTACCTGTGGCATCTCAGACAGCAGCAGGGCAGGCTCGGCTGGGACTTGGGTAGCAGGCGAACGTCAGGCGAGGTGAAGCAGGTCAGGCGTGGATGCAGCACGGCACGACTTTGGCACAGCTCCGTGTTAGACCAGGAAGGTATGGATTGCTAGGAACAGGAACTGGAAACAGATATAGGGACAGGGACTGGAACAGGAAACACACTAGGAGGCCATCACATAAACAAACTAGGGAACACAACAACGCTCAGGCATAGAACTAGGGGGCTGGACCCCTCTTATAGTCCAGGGTACTCACGGGTCAAAGTTCGTCCTTGAGGTTCGGAGCGCGCTGCCCCTTTAAGAGCGGGCAACGAGCATGCGCGCGCACCCTACGGGACGGCAGAGGTGAATGGATGCAAGCGCTGGCGTCTCCTGAGGAGGAGGCTGGGGCCAGCGCTTGCCGACTCGTGGCTGCGGCTGTCAGGGGGAGGTTGGCACTGACAGCCCGCAGCCACGGACATTACAGGAGGCAGCTGTCCGGCAGAAACCAGCTATTATTCGATGTATGTTTCAAAAATATTAGTCACAAGCTGTAACAAAGGACGGGATCTCCTAAGACGACTGTCTGACCTTTATGGATAATTCTTAGCTTCGTCGGGTATATAAGTGAAAACTCAACGTTTTTGTTATCTTTTTACCTCCAAAAAGACCCTCTCAGCTTTTGATCTCTTTTACAGTCTGAGAATAACATTATTTGTTTTACTTTATTACGCGAATTTCCCCTTTACACCACAACTTTTTAAGGATCACATCTCGGTCTATTGAGTATAGACATTTAGTAGAATAAATACTGCAGATTTTTTGCAACGTATTTCATTGCGTAAAATCTGCAGCCTAAGGCCTCATGCACACGAACATATTTTTTTTCCTCCCGTAAATACTGGCGTAAATACGGGTCCTTTGTTACACGTATTTGACTCATATTCCACCAGTATTTACGGACCCGTGCCCGTAAATACATCCAGTTCGTCCTCCCTGGATGACGCGGCAGTCCATGTGACCGCTGCAGCCTGTGATTGGCCTGTGATTGGCTGCAGCAGTCACATGGGATGAAACGTCATCCCGGGAGGCCGGACTGGAGCAAGCAGCAGGGAGTTCTGGGTAAGTTAACTTTTAATACTATTAACTCCTGTAATGTACTGTCCCGGGTGCTGAAAGAGTTACTGCCGATCAGTTAACTCTTTCAGCACCCTGGACAGTGACTATCCCCTGATGTCGCCTAGCAACGCTCCCGTGATTGCACACACGTAGCCACCCGTAATTAAGGGAGCCCCATAGACTTCTATGGGCTGCCCGTGCTGTTATTACAGCCCGAAATAGGACATGTTCTATATTATTCAACGGCTCGGGCACCTTCCTGTAAGTAAACGGGAAGGTTCCCGTGGCCAATAGAAGTCCATGTGCATGAGGCCTAATGCAGTAGCAGTAGAGGGAATGAGATTTGAACAATCGGATTTATATGAATCCGCAGCATTATGCTGTGAAATTGCTGTTTTTTTCTTGCAGGTTTTCCCCATTTAATTCAATGCGGAGGTAAAACTTGCGACAAATCTCAAATGTTGGGTTTTTTTGCGACGGAATAGCTGAAACAAAAGAAAAGCTTAAACTTACCCGTTTTTTATACTTCTCCATCCAGGCCGGCCTCCTCGGATGACGTTTCATGACGCCAATCACAGGCTGCAGCAGTCACATGAGATGAAACGTCATCCCAGGAGGCCGGGCTGCTGGACAATACAGGGACACGTCGCCATGACTACTTTTAGACCCTTAACGTAGTGGTCCCATTATTAAATATCATAGACATTGTAAAGATCATAAAAAAAATAATGTTTTCCATTTACTGTTAAAAAAAAAATGATCCAGTGTAGAGTTATGAAATTTACCTTACATATTTATGGCGCCTCCGGGTGTTCAAAGTGTATAGCAATGTGCACGTCCACCTACTGAGCTCAATTCTGGTGGACATACATGCACAGTCACTCTCCCCACAACCTTGTCTCTGCATTGTAATCTTCTGATACCTGCAGATCAGCCAATAGAAATAGCTTTCATTCCTGCTTGTCAGGAAAGGAGCGGAGCCTCTGCAGTTCCATGTCGGTATAGCTTTGGAGACTCCTTCTGCTGTGAAAATAAGGCACTGTTGTCAGCTGCCAGAGTAGGAAGGAGAATAATTTTGCTTAGAGCCTCTCCCCCAGGAGCACAGATTAGCTGCAGCACCAAGGGGCAGGACAAAGATCCGAAGTCCACAAGACAGTCCACCTCTGAATGGGTCAACAGAAACAAAATTAAGGATTTGAGGTGGCCGAGTCAAAGTCCTGACTTGAATCCCATTGAGATGCTGTGGCAAATCCTTAAATTGGCACTTCATGCTCGAAAACCCTCCAGTGTAACCAAATAAAAACAATTCTGCAAAGACGAGCGCGCCAAAATTCCTCCACAGAGATGTAAAAGACTCATCGCAAGTTATCGCAAACGTTTGATTGCAGTTGTTACCACCAAGGCTGGCGCAACCAGTTCGCTTTAGGGGGGCAATTACTTGATCACATGGGCAAAATAGATTTTGAATTATTCTCATTAAATGGAATGGAATTAAAATAGGTTGGATGATGTGAAACATTTACATGGGACAAATTATCAAAAAATTAGAATTCAAGTAAGGGGCAAATAGTTTTTCAGCGCACTGTATAATGTTAGTGCAAAATGTTTGGTGTAAGCACCACTAAAGGAGCGCACCTACTAGTAGTCTCTATAGGCCTGGCTTGGAAATACCTGTAGGTTAAACTACACCCTGGTTTTGGGAGGCCGTTGTGTGACCGATTCTAAAAAAGAGACGCAGTAAAACTCTCCTGAGGTGGTTAGTTAGAAAGAAGGGGATGTGAGGGCCACAAGGGACCTGTGCTCACCAGATGTGGAAGAAAGAAGGCAACTCGGAGGAGCTCAGCGGAACGATGCTGCCGCTACAGTCGCTGTTGTACTCTGGAACCAGCCAGTGGGAGTAACATCTAATGGATAAGGGAACTCCTGGTGGAGTCTGCGTAGAAGGGGTTGTTGGTCACAGATGTGAGCAGTTCACTGGTTGTAGCCGCTTTCTGCAGATGTCCGTAGTTCAGAGGGTGATGACACCTTCCTGTGTACAGTCATCAATATACCAGGTGGCCGGTTGGTATCCAAGAGGCCGTCATATGGAGATACATCTGTAAAGACAAGTGCCAGGCAAAATGGCTTGAGTGGATGTCACCAAATGCTAGTGGCAAACTCACAGATACCTGCTGGGGCCCTGTATCTAAGGCCCTGTTCACACAGAGTTTTTTGGTGCGGAAACCGCTCCGCAAAACTCGTTAAAAAACTCCCGAAAATGCCTCCCATTGAATTTCAATGGGAGTTAGACAAGGTTTTTTACCGCGAGTAAAAAAACTGCGTCGCGGTAAAAAGAAGCGACATGACCCATCCTTAGGTGGTTTCCGCCTCCAAAACCTCATTTCAATCAGTCAGAAAAGGTAAAAAAAACACCTTGACGAGTTTTTGTCAAACCACTGTGCAAAAAACGTCTGGAGCAGTTAATGCAGGAGGAATTTTCCTCCTGCAAAAAACTCAGTGTGAACACAGCCTACTACCATGTGCTATACTGTCTGCCTGGGCCATGGACTGTATCTAAGCCTATCATGTGTGATACTGTCAGTTGGGCCTGATATCCAAGCCTATCATGTGTGATACTGTCCTCTGTATCTAAGCCTATTATGTGTAATACTGTCTGCTGGGCCCTGTATCTCAGCCTAACATTTTTGATACTGTTTGTTTGGCCCTGTATCTAAGCCTATCATATGTAATACTGTTAGCTGGGACCTGTATCTAAGCCTATCATGTGTGATACTGTCTGCTGAGCCGCTGTATCCAATCTTATCATGTAAGATACTGTCTGCTGTTCCCTTTATCTCAGCCTGTCATGTGTGATACTGTCTGCAGAGCCGCTGTATCCAATCTTATCATGTGTGATACTGTCTGCTGTTGCCTTTATCTCAGCCTATCATGTGATACTGTCTGCAGAGCCGCTGTATCCAATCTTATCATGTGTGATACTGTCTGCTGTTCCCTTTATCTCAGCCTATCATGTGTGATACTGTCTGCAGAGCCGCTGTATCCAATCTTATCACGTGTGATACTGTCTGTTGGGCCCTGTATATAACCCTATCCAGTGGCATAGCTATAGGGGTCATAGTCCTATAGATATGCTGTCAAATATACATTTTCTGGGGGGTAAAACATGTCTTGGGGCTTGTGCCCCTGATGTTCTAAGACCTTAGCAGCTCCACTGGCTGATAGTGCTGCATCGATGGGCCACTTAGGAGACCCAGGATACAGCTGATACAGTTCTTGGCCCTTTCTAGCCCGATGATACCAGCCTGCGGCTGCCCCATTGCCCGGCCATCACTTCAGATGGTCAGGTACTGGATTGTACCCGGCTCTTCCCTGTACCCATGGTGGCGATGGGTACCGGGGTAATAATGGGGGTTATTTGCATCCTTTTTACTGGGTAACACTAAGCCCGGCCTTAGTAATGGATGCTGTCAACCAGACAGTGGCCTTTACTAAGGCGCAATGCAATATAAAACACAGACATTAGAAAAAAAAAATGAAATAAAAACTCCACCACGCAGCCCTTTTAATTTTCATGTTTTTTTTTTTTTAAAACATAGATTATCGCAATAGTCCAACAAATCTACGACAAAGTCCAAAGGGTCCAGCTACACCTGAAAAAAATAAAATAAATGAGCAATATAAAAAATAAAAAAAACTTATACTCGCATACAGTATTCTTCCGTCTTCTATTTTCTCCCCTGCGCTGCAAAAAAAAAAAAAAAGGTCAATAATTCTCCATCATGTAACTCTGCTACCTGTCAACTCAAAAGTCATCTGTCAGAGGGAAAAAAATTCCCCCGTCATGTGTAATTCCCAAGTGACTCTTTCTGGTTTTTCGCCATGGGGAAACATTTTTCCCTCTTGTGGATGACTTTTCAGTTGACAGGTAGCAGAGTTACATGGCTGATGGAATTATTTTTGTATATGGGGAATTATTTACTATAATTGACCCCAGAAGCTGGCGTAAATGATAGCGGAATAAGGCTCCTGGCTGGCGTAGAGTTCACTCTGTGGGGCGTAACAAGGTAGAGGCCCATACCGAACCCCGGACCTTCCCCCTCTCCAATCAGGCTAAACATTCATTAAGAGACGTTCACCTCCTAATAAGTGTGTCACATCCTGTAAACTCTTTATTAAGGCTGGCGTATAAAACGCCAGTCTTAATAAATCTCGCCACGGAATATCCTTTGGAAAAAAAATGGACATTAAAATTGATCAAAGTTGGAAGCTTCAAATTCAATTGGGGAGGTTTATGAAAAGTAGTGCAGAGGAAAAGTGGAGTCGTTTCCTTCAGTAACCAATCAGATTCCATCTCTCCTATTCCAGAGGATCTTTGGAAACCTAAAATCTGATTGGTGGCTCTGGGCGACTACTGTACTTTTCTTTTGTACTACTTTTCATAAATCTTACCGAATGTGTGCAGACCTCTATTGACCAATGCAAAGAAGTTTTTCTAAAGGACTAAAAACTACTATGGGCAGCCATTTTTGCACTCCTTTGGGCATTGTCACGCAGCTTCTTCACAAACTGGAGAAAAACAAAGCTCCTATCTAGGTGAAGGAAGTATTCACTTTGCAACTTACCGAGTTTGGTGTTTCTGAATGACTAAATTATGATGGTGGATCAGGACCCTATCGGTGACCATAAAGATAGAAAAGATTTTTTTCAAAAATGGTCTGTAATACTAACACGCTGATGCTTTAAAGAGGACCTGTCACTGGTCATATAATGTGAACTGGTCTACTGACCTGAATAGCGCTGTCTCCCTGATTCCAGCGCTGTTTTTCTTTTTTTCCTGATATAGAGATATGACCCACTGTTGTGTTGGCTCCCTATATGCTAATTTGCTGTAGTTAGCCAAGGGGGTGGGGCTAGCTTCCCTGCCTGTGATACTGACCAACCAGCGCGAGGCAGCTTGAGGGTAGTTCACTCCTTGTTGGCTAACTACAGCATATAGGGAGCCAACACAACAGTGGCCATATTTCTGGAATGTGGGGATCGAGGAAAAAAAGAAAAACATTGCTGGAATCAGAGACAGCGCTAATCATGTCAGTAGACTGGCTCAACTTATATGACCAAGTGACGGGTCCTCTTTAAATTTGGAGAAGAAAAACTGGAGAAGAAAAACACTATTAGTTGCAAGATAAAAATGGATTCACATCCACATGTGTGTAATAAATTAAGATGAGTTTTATTTAGTTTTTTTTATGCATTATAGGTTCCAAAAATAGAATTGATGCCTTAGGAGTCATTTTCTGATTGACATTTCTGTAATATTCCTCATCAGTTGGAGCATGAAAACGGCTCCTCGATTGAGTGCATCATTTGATGTATCGCCATGTCTGACTTACGGGCAAAACGTTTCCCACATTTTGCACATGAAAATGGCTTCTCCCCTGTGTGGGTCCGCTTATGAGTGACAAGGTGTCCTTTACTTGTAAAACATCGCCCACATTCACAACAGGAGAAAGGTTTCTCCCCTGTGTGAGTCCTCAAGTGATAGATGAGGGCGCCCTTGTTGGTCAAATATTTTCCACACTCCGAACAAGAAAAGGGTTTTGTCTTGGTGTGAATTATTTGATGTTTAACAAGATACGATTTGTACTGAAAACACGTCCCACAATCGGAGCACTGAAATGGGTTCTCTCCTGAGTGAAATTTCAGATGTGTTGCAAGTATAGCTCGATTTGTAAAACATCTTCCACACTCGGGACATGGGAAGAGAATTTCACCAGTGTGGGTACGTTGATGACTTACCAGCTTTGACTTTTGACTGAAACACTTCCCACACACTGAACATACAAAGGGCTTTTCTCCAGTGTGAACTCGGTAATGTCTAACCAGGTCAGATTTACGCATAAACAATTTTCCGCATTCTGAACAAGAGAAGGGTTTCTCCCCTGTGTGGATTCTTTTATGGACGTTAAGAGACCCGTTTTGGGTAAAACATTTCCCGCATTCAGAGCACTGATAATTGTTACCACTTCCATGGGCTATTCTACCATTATGGGAGTCTGTTATATTGTGAGAAATGGGGTAATGTCCTGGAGAATTGTGTGCGGGCTTGTCATTGTCTATGTTACAATCAGAAGACAACATGAGACATTTCTCCAGTGTATTCTTGATCATGGATCCATCTGCACGAGAAAAATAAAATCTTTAAATATTAAAGTTTACTACAGAAACATCTTACAATAACAAGCAAATATTTATAAATCACTATTATTGAAAGGATCAAGGCTAAGGCCTCGTTCACATCTGCGTTGTGGTCCCGTTATGACGTTCCGTCGGAGGTTTCCCGGGACCAGGAACAGACACAAACTGACGGAAACCAGAGGTTTCCGTTTCCATCGCCATTGATTTCAATGGTGACGGATCCGGTGCCCATGGTTTCCGATTTTCTCTGTTGTGCATCGGACCCGTAGTTTTGCCGGAAGCAATTGCCTAGGCTATTGCGTAATTTGATGAAGAAAATCGGAATCAAAACGGTAGGTAAAGACAGGCGGGTCAAATCCGCACCGTTCTTTTATGCGTTTTTAGGTCGGTTTTTGCTGCATTTTTTTTCCAATTTTGTCAGATACTATTGTGAGGCAGAAACGCAAGATAAATTGACATGCTGTAGATTATAAAATACGCACCGCAGGGCAACTTATGTGCAGGAAAAATTCTGCTTTGTGTAGATGAGATTAGTTGAAACCTGATTTGCCTTCGCCGGTACTGAATTACGCTGCGGATTTGCTGCAGGAAAACCTGCACGGCAACTCCGCACGTGATACGCAGCGTGTGCATGTCACTGAAGGCTCCTCCTTCCCACCTCTCATTTGGCAAATGCATTTTCCTCACTAGTTTACATTGGCAGAGAAGATGGCAGAATACGAGACTGACGCAGGGATTAGACATGGGCAATATGTTCCTCTTTTCTGTATTTAGTGGTTAGTAATCACCTAGACTGGTATCTGTGAGAATGTCCTCCTCTGTATTCTGCCAATCATGCCAGATAAATGTCTCTCCTTCTTCCTCTAGCCCTTCCACCTCTTCAACTTTAATAATAACCAGTTCTTCAGCCTAAAAAAAGAAAGAAATCAAGAAAGACAAAAAATCTAAACGTACAAATCAAACATAATAACGTTCAATATGTGTAGAGGTTCCACAGGTCACAATGTCGTTTCTAAGATATTTGCTATATACCTGATGACTGTCGGACATTGTGATTTTTCTCTGGTCTATCCTTGGGGTTCACTGGACTGGCACATCTCCCTGCTGGCCATTTCCTACTGGATCCATCTATAGGAAACACGTGGAGAGTGACTGAATACATAGTGTATATTTGATGAAAAGATGGTGGGGTGACAGATAGGTGACCCTCAAAACTGTTCTCTTCTTAAGGGGTTATGCGGGGACCAAAATGTATTAGCGGTGTAGTCTGTGCAGCATGTGAGTACACTCGCTAATATACATTCCGGTCCCCGGTGGCGCGGATTATGAGATTTCATAGATTTTTATAGCGCTGCCGGGGGACCGGAAGTCTAGTTGCAGTGTCTTCTTTGATGACGATATGACTCTTCGTCATGTGACCGGCCCCGCTTTACTCTATGTACAAGCAGGAGAAATAGAACAGCGATTACATAGAGTACAACGGGCTCAGTCACATGACAAAGAATCGTCATCAAAGAAGGGGACCGGAATGTATATTAGCGAATGTACTCACATACTGCAGGGATAATCATTTTTGGACCCCACATAACCCCTATAATGGAAGTTTCCTCTTACCCGGTGATGTGTGGTTCCGGTGGTCCTCCATCATGACGTCCTTGTACAGATCCCTCTTACCCAGTGATGTGCGGTTCCGGTGGTCCTCCATCATCACGTCCCTGTACAGATCCCTCTTACCCGGTGATGTGCGGTTCCGGTGGTCCTCCATCATGACGTCCTTGTATAGATCCCTCTTACCCGGTGATGGGGTCTGGTGGCCCTCCATCATGACGTCCCTGCACAGATCCCTCTTACCCGGTGATGTGCGGTTCCGGTGCTCCTCCATCATGACGTCCCTGCACAGATCCCTCTTACCCGGTGATGTGAGGGGCTGGTGGTCCTCCATCATGACGTCCCTGCACAGATCCCTCTTACCCGGTGATGTGAGGGGCTGGTGGTCCTCCACCATGACGTCCTTGTACAGATCCTTGTGTCCTTCTATATACTCCCACTCCTCCATGGAGAAATAGACGGTGACATCCTGACACCTTATAGGAACCTGACACACAATGAGACAGTCATCATCCCGACCCCTTCATAGCGTTACTATATAATGTCCCAGCATTCCCGGTAGTCCTCTCCGGTCAGCAGATGAATGATCTTGTTGGTGAGGTCTAGGATCTTCTGCTCATGTATCAGTGAGTGAGGTAGAGGTCCTGTGATGGGGCTGTGGGTCCTGCTCCCTCCTCCTGACACACGGGAACGGCCGCCGGAGGTCACACCCTCATCACATGTTTTCTTCAGGACAGCGTAGTCCTGTGTATGGGGAGACACTGATACATGTCCCGATACACATTCTTTCAATCCCTCATACTCGTAGTATATTAATATAGATTAGAGAGACGTCATGTGACATAACTCCCAGAATCCCTCACCTCTCCCGTTAGCAGGTAGATGATCTCCAGAGTGAGGTTTAGTATTCTCTCATTCTTATGACGGATTCCTTTACCCATCATGATGACACAATTAATGGACCTAATATAAACACAATCGGGCAACCATCTACAGAAAGAGAAAAAAGTCATTTCAAGCCTGAACCAACAATTTTCTATCTGCTCCCCCCTCTAGTAGTAAGCGCACATTCACACCGGGCAGTATTTTTTGTGCAGTTTTGCCATGAGTGCCACAAAATCTGCATTTAATTCCATGCCGGTTTGCCATGATGCAGTGAAGATACCCGAAAGCTTGTGTCCAGCTTGGCCGTCCGCCGTTTCCCCAGTAGTTACAGAAGCACCCCTCCACCCTCCCAATAGTCACAGCAGGCCCCCCACTCCCTCCACCCTCCCAATAGTCACAGCAGGCCCCCCACTCCCTCCACCTTCCCAATAGTCACAGCAGGCCCCCCACTCCCTCCACCCTCCCAATAGTCACAGCAGGCCCCACACTCCCTCCACCCCCCCAATAGTCACAGCAGGCCCCCCACTCCCTCCACCCTCCCAATAGTCACAGCAGGCCCCCCCACTCCCTCCACCCTCCCAATAGTCACAGCAGGCCCCCCACTCCCTCCACCCTCCCAATAGTCACAGCAGGCCCCCCACTCCCTCCACCCTCCCAATAGTCACAGCAGGCCCCCCACTCCCTCCACCCTCCCAATAGTCACAGCAGGCCCCCCACTCCCTCCAGCTCATCTTCTTCTCAGTAGTCACAGCCACGATGCATACCCCTCCGCTGCGTGCACTCGGCCCCGCAGGAGCGGTCTGTGATCAACTTCAGCCCCGGGACCAGATTGGGGCCCCCAGCTGCTGAGTGTATAAAGTGCAGGGAGCGGAACCAGGTCGCCAGAGAATGGGATTTGTCCTGCGAACACACAGGAAAGTACACAAAATATTAGTTCTGGAAGCCGCAGGGAATCCCACCACCCGAAAAAAACACACCAAATTGTGGTGCAGGGTTATCAGGCAAAAATGTCCGCTGCAGAAAATCTAAAAAAAACCCAAACAGTTTATACTTACCCTCCGGCGTTGTCATGGCGACACGTCTCCCTCTTCTATGCGTAGCCCGGCCTCCTGGGATGACGCTGTAGTCCATGTGACCGCTGCATCCTTTGATTGGCTGCTGCAGCCACATGGGTTGAAACGTTATCCCAGGAGGCCGGGCTACGCTCAGAAGACGGAGACGTGTCGCCATGACAACGCCGGAGGGTAAGTATAAACTGTTTTCTTCATTTTAACTCAAAAACCTTTTTTCTCATTTGCGATATTTGCGGTGGAATCGCAGGGTTTCCGCAGCAACGCATGGCTCATCTTCCCTTTAAATTCAATGGGGAAAACCTGCACCAGAAAAGCAGCGATTCCGCAGCATAAATTGGCAAACTACGGCTTAAAAACGCACCGCCGGTCAGTCTATGAAGGGTTTTCGGTGGATTTGTTCTCTCATCCACTTTGCTGCTAATGTAATTCGCCGCGGTCTCTCCGCAGTATTGACGCTACGTGTGAACTGACCCCAATTCTCTAACAAGCGCGTGGCTCCCAAGTGTCCTGGATTTTAGGCCCGATACTTCCTTCTAGAGGAAACACTGTGGTTGTCCCGGTTACGAGGGCACTGTGGCTGTCACAATTGTAGGGAAAATATGGCTGTCACTGTTATGGGGGAACTGTGGATGTCACTGAGCTATTACTATTATGGGGCACTGTGTCTGATATGGGAGCACTCTGTACATTACTTATGTGAGGACACCGTTACTGTCATTGTTATGGGGGCTCTGTGGCCGTACCGTGGCTATTACTGTCATTGTCATGGGGGCTCTGTGGCTGTACCATGGCTATTACTGTCATTGTGATGGGGGCTCTGTGGCTGTACCATGGCTATTACTGTCATTGTTATGGGGGCTCTGTGGCTGTACCATGGCTATTACTGTCATTGTTATGGGGGCTCTGTGGCTGTACCGTGGCTATTACTGTCATTGTTATGGGGGCTCTGTGGCTGTACCGTGGCTATTACTGTCATTGTCATGGGGGCTCTGTGGCTGTACCATGGCTATTACTGTCATTGTTATGGGGGCTCTGTGGCTGTACCATGGCTATTACTGTCATTGTTATGGGGGCTCTGTGGCTGTACCATGGCTATTACTGTCATTGTTATGGGGGCTCTGTGGCTGTACCATGGCTATTACTGTCATTGTTATGGGGGCTCTGTGGCTGTACCATGGCTATTACTGTCATTGTTATGGGGGCTCTGTGGCTGTACCATGGCTATTACTGTCATTGTGATGGGGGCTCTGTGGCTGTACCATGGCTATTACTGTCATTGTTATGGGGGCTCTGTGGCTGTACCATGGCTATTACTGTCATTGTTATGGGGGGCTCTGTGGCTGTACCATGGCTATTACTGTCATTGTTATGGGGGCTCTGTGACTACCATGGCTATTACTGTCATTGTTATGGGGGCTCTGTGGCTGTACCATGGCTATTACTGTCATTGTTATGGGGGCTCTGTGGCTGCACCATGGCTATTACTGTCATTGTTATGGGGGCTCTGTGGCTGTACCATGGCTATTACTGTCATTGTTATGGGGGCTCTGTGGCTGTACCATGGCCATTACTGTCATTGTTATGGGGGCTCTGTGGCTGTACCATGGCCATTACTGTCATTGTTATGGGGGCTCTGTGGCTGTACCATGGCCATTACTGTCATTGTTATGGGGGCTCTGTGGCTGTACCATGGCCATTACTGTCATTGTTATGGGGGCTCTGTGGCTGTACCATGGCTATTACTGTCATTGTTATGGGGGCTCTGTGGCTGTACCATGGCCATTACTGTCAATGTTATGGGGGCTCTGTGGCTGTACCATGGCTATTACTGTCATTGTTATGGGGGCTCTGTGGCTGTACCATGGCCATTACTGTTATTGTTATGGGGGCTCTGTGGCTGTACCATGGCCATTACTGTCATTGTTATGGGGGCTCTGTGGCTGTACCATGGCCATTACTGTCATTGTTATGGGGGCTCTGTGGCTGTACCATGGCCATTACTGTCATTGTTATGGGGGCTCTGTGGCTGTACCATGGCCATTACTGTCATTGTTATGGGGGCTCTGTGGCTGTACCATGGCTATTACTGTCATTGTTATGGGGGCTCTGTGGCTGTACCGTGGCTATTACTGTCATTGTTATGGGGGCTCTGTGGCTGTACCGTGGCTATTACTGTCATTGTTATGGGGGCTCTGTGGCTGTACCGTGGCTATTACTGTCATTATTATGGGGTTCTCTGTGGCTGTACCGTGGCTATTACTGTCATTGTTATGGGGGCTCTGTGGCTGTACCATGGCTATTACTGTCATTGTTATGGGGGCTCTGTGGCTGTACCATGGCTATTACTGTCATTGTTATGGGGGCTCTGTGGCTGTACCGTGGCTATTACTGTCATTGTTATGGGGGCTCTGTGGCTGTACCGTGGCTATTACTGTCATTGTTATGGGGGCTCTGTGGCTGTACCGTGGCTATTACTGTCATTGTTATGGGTTCTCTGTGGCTGTACCATGGCCATTACTGTCATTGTTATGGGGGCTCTGTGGCTGTACCATGGCCATTACTGTCATTGTTATGGGGGCTCTGTGGCTGTACCGTGGCTATTACTGTCATTGTTATGGGGGCTCTGTGGCTGTACCGTGGCTATTACTGTCATTGTTATGGGGGCTCTGTGGCTGTACCGTGACTATTACTGTCATTGTTATGGGGGCTCTGTGGCTGTACCGTGACTATTACTGTCATTGTTATGGGGGCTCTGTGGCTGTACCGTGGCTATTACTGTCATTGTTATGGGTTCTCTGTGGCTGTACCATGCCTATTACTGCCATTGTTATGGGGGCTCTGTGGCTGTACCATGGCTATTACTGTCATTGTTATGGGGGCTCTGTGGCTGTACCATGGCTATTACTGTCATTGTGATGGGGGCTCTGTGGCTGTACTGTGGCTATTACTGTCATTGTGATGGGGGCTCTGTGGCTGTACCGTGGCTATTACTGTCATTGTTATGGGGGCTCTGTGGCTGTACCGTGGCTATTACTGTCATTGTTATGGGGGTTCTGTGGCTGTACCATGGCTATTACTGTCATTGTTATGGGGGCTCTGTGGCTGTACCATGGCTATTACTGTCACTGTTATGGGGGCTCTGTGGCTGTACCATGGCTATTACTGTCATTGTTATGGGGGCTCTGTGGCTGCACCATGGCTATTACTGTCATTGTTATGGGGGCTCTGTGGCTGCACCATGGCTATTACTGTCATTGTTATGGGGGCTCTGTGGCTGTACCATGGCTATTACTGTCATTGTTATGGGGGCTCTGTGGCTGTACCATGGCTATTACTGTCATTGTTATGGGGGCTCTGTGGCTGTACCATGGCTATTACTGTCATTGTTATGGGGGCTCTGTGGCTGTACCATGGCTATTACTGTCATTGTTATGGGGGCTCTGTGGCTGTACCATGGCTATTACTGTCATTGTTATGGGGGCTCTGTGGCTGCACCATGGCTATTACTGTCATTGTTATGGGGGCTCTGTGGCTGCACCATGGCTATTACTGTCATTGTTATGGGGGCTCTGTGGCTGCACCATGGCTATTACTGTCATTGTTATGGGGGCTCTGTGGCTGCACCATGGCTATTACTGTCATTGTTATGGGGGCTCTGTGGCTGCACCGTGGCTATTACTGTCATTGTTATGGGGGCTCTGTGGCTGTACCGTGGCTATTACTGTCATTGTTATGGGGGCTCTGTGGCTGTACCGTGGCTATTACTGTCATTTTTATGGGGGCTCTGTGGCTGTACCGTGGCTATTACTGTCATTGTTATGGGGGCTCTGTGGCTGTACCATGGCTATTACTGTCATTGTTATGGGGGCTCTGTGGCTGTACCATGGCTATTACTGTCATTGTTATGGGGGCTCTGTGTCTGTACCATGGCTATTACTGTCATTGTTATGGGGGCTCTGTGGCTGTACCATGGCTATTACTGTCATCGTTATGGGGGCTCTGTGGCTGTACCATGGCTATTACTGTCATTGTTATGGGTTCTCTGTGGCTGCACCATGGCTATTACGGTCATTGTTATGGGGGCTCTGTGGCTGTACCATGGCTATTACTGTCATTGTTATGGGGGCTCTGTGGCTGTACCATGGCTATTACTGTCATTGTTATGGGTTCTCTTTGGCTGCACCATGGCTATTACGGTCATTGTTATGGGGGCTCTGTGGCTGTACCATGGCTATTACTGTCATTGTTATGGGGGCTCTGTGGCTGTACCATGGCTATTACTGTCATTGTTATGGGGGCTCTGTGGCTGTACCATGGCTATTACTGTCATTGTTATGGGGGTTCTGTGGCTGTACCATGGCTATTACTGTCATTGTTATGGGGGCTCTGTGGCTGTACCATGGCTATTACTGTCATTGTTATGGGGGCTCTGTGGCTGTACCATGGCTATTACTGTCATTGTTATGGGGGCTCTGTGGCTGTACCATGGCTATTACTGTCACGACGGTGATGTGGCTGTTATTATTATGCATATACTTTGAATGTGACTGTAATGGGGGCATTGGGAATGTTACTGGGACACTATGACTATCACTGTTATGGGGACACTTTGGCAGGTTGTTGTTACTGTTATGGGAGAACTGTTGTTGTCACTTTCAAGTAGGCACTGTGTGTCACTATTATGGGGACACTGTCACTTTTACAGTTATGGGGGCACCACAGCTATTTTGGTTATGGGGGCACCACAGCTATTTCGGTTATGGGGGCACCGCAGCTATTAGATGTGGGTGCACCGCAGCTATTACAGTTTTGGGGGCACCGCAGCTATTATAGTTATGGGGACACCACAGCTATTACAGTTATGCGGGCACCGCAGATATTATAGTTATGGGGCACCGCAGCTATTATAGTTATGGGGGCACCGCAGCTATTACAGTTATGGGGCACCGCAGCTATTACAGTTATGGGGGCACCGCAGCTATTATAGTTATGGGGGCACCACAGCTATTACAGTTATGAGGGCACCGCAACTATTATAGTTATGGGGGCCCCGCAGCTATTACAGTTTTGGGGGCACCGCAGCTATTACAGTTATGGGGGCACCGCAGCTATTACAGTTTTGGGGGCACCGCAGCTATTATAGTTATGGGGGCACCACAGCTATTACAGTTATGCGGGCACCACAGCTATTGCAGTTATGAGGGCACCACAGCTATTACAGTTATGAGGGCACCGCAGCTATTACAGTTATGAGGGCACCGCAGCTATTACAGTTATGGGGACACCACAGCTATTACAGTTATGCGGGCACCACAGCTATTACAGTTATGGGGACACCACAGCTATTACAGTTATGGGGACACCACAGCTATTATAGTTATGGGGATACCACAGCTATTACAGTTATGCGGGCACCGCAGATATTATAGTTATGGGGCACCGCAGCTATTATAGTTATGGGGGCACCGCAGCTATTACAGTTATGGGGCACCGCAGCTATTACAGTTATGGGGGCACCGCAGCTATTACAGTTATGGGGGCACCACAGCTATTACAGTTATGCGGGCACCACAGCTATTACAGTTATGGGGACACCACAGCTATTACAGTTATGGGGACACCACAGCTATTACAGTTATGGGGACACCACAGCTATTATAGTTATGGGGATACCACAGCTATTACAGTTATGCGGGCACCGCAGATATTATAGTTATGGGGCACCGCAGCTATTATAGTTATGGGGGCACCGCAGCTATTACAGTTATGGGGCACCGCAGCTATTACAGTTATGGGGGCACCGCAGCTATTATAGTTATGGGGGCACCACAGCTATTACAGTTATGGGGACACCACAGCTATTACAGTTATGGGGGCACCGCAGCTATTACAGTTTTGGGGGCACCGCAGCTATTACAGTTATGGGGGCACCGCAGCTATTACAGTTTTGGGGGCACCGCAGCTATTATAGTTATGGGGGCACCACAGCTATTACAGTTATGCGGGCACCACAGCTATTACAGTTATGAGGGCACCACAGCTATTACAGTTATGAGGGCACCGCAGCTATTACAGTTATGGGGACACCACAGCTATTACAGTTATGCGGGCACCACAGCTATTACAGTTATGGGGACACCACAGCTATTACAGTTATGGGGACACCACAGCTATTATAGTTATGGGGATACCACAGCTATTACAGTTATGCGGGCACCACAGCTATTACAGTTATGGGGACACCGCAGCTATTACAGTTATGGGGGCACCGCAGCTATTACAGTTATGGGGACACCGCAGCTATTAAAGTTATAGGGACACCGCAGCTATTACAGTTATGGGGACACCGCAGCTATTACAGTTATGGGGGCACCGCAGCTATTACAGTTATGGCGACACCGCAGCTATTACAGTTATGGGGGCACCGCAGCTATTACAGTTATGGGGGCACCGCAGCTATTACAGTTATGGGGGCACCACAGCTATTACAGTTATGGGGACACCACAGCTATTACAGTTATGGCGACACCGCAGCTATTACAGTTATGGGGGCAACACAGCTATTACAGTTATGGGGAGCTGTGGGGGGTATATGATACCTGGTATGTACATGCTATAGGGCAGCATCTCTATATATCTGCTATATACTTCTATATGATATACATACTAATAAGGACATACAAACATGCTGCTCCAAAATACAGAACAGAACAAGAAAAATGCCACTAGATCTAATAGAATGTATGCACAAGCCGTCATGGAGCCGCAGACCTTAATAACAGCCTATGATACAGTCACAGCAATGTCTCCTCACTGCCCCGCCTCCTCTTACCCTCTCACCCGGAAGTCGCTCACAGTACAGGCCACGCCCCCGCACGCTTCTTTTCTGTCGTTTGGTTGTAGTCATGGAGACGCCATATATGGAGGGTGGGACGTTCCCAGGTCCGTGTCTTGTGTCTGTTCTCCAACATGAGCGCAATCAATCTTCCAGAGCGAGCAGGGGAGACGCTGTGAATAGCCGGCCTGGGGTCTGTACTGAGCGGGGTCAGTCTTAAGGGGGAGTCTGTGTTGATAGTGGTAAAGAGAGTTTGGTCTTTGTTGAGGGGTGTTCTGGGGTCTGTTATGGGAGGGGGTCTGGTCTAGGTTCTGTGGTGGAGTGTCTGGTCTGGGGTCTAAACCATGGGGAACAGCTTGTGTCGTAGAGGGGGGAACTATAAGGAGCAGTCTATGTGCGTGCGGGGGCACTTCAGGGTCCTGTGTGTGCATGCGGGGGCACTTCAGGGTCGTGTGCGTGCGGGGGCACTTCAGGGTCGTGTGCGTGCGGGGGCACTTCAGGGTCCTGTGTTCACATGCGCGGGCTCTTTGGGGTCCTGTCTGTGCATGCATGCGCGGACTCTTTGGGGTTCTGATTGTGTATGCGGGATGTCTTTCATTACACAGGAACCCACCAACCTTGTACCTTATGTAAGAGCCGGACCTCATGTATTACACAACAATAAAGAATTCTGTATTTTTCCAGGTTCAGGAGCTTTGGGCTTGTTCTCTACAACTGGTCCGCTGTGCTGGGGGAGACACTTCTAGCTGGGGTGGCGGAGTATATAAACTATGGCTGAGGAGGGAGGTCAATGTAGGAAATAAAGGGGTAGTCAGGTTAGAGGGGGGTCAGACTATATTGGTGGGGGGAGAAACAGACGGTGGGGAGAGGACTAGACAACTGGATAAGGAGGTCCTTTTGTCACAAAACAGCAGTGAAAATAAAAATGCCCAAATAATGTCCAATAATCACATTTCTGATAATAAAAGTGAAAAACTGAAAGGCAAGTTAAAGTGAATGTTCACAAATGGCAGAAGTCTAGCAAGCAAAATGGGGGAGCTGAAGGCCGTGATACTGGAAGAAAATATAGATATATTACACTGTGTGAGGGGCCGCTATAGGGGCATATTACTGTGTGAGGGGTAGCTATAGGGGCATAATACTGTGTGAGGGGCCGCTATAGGGGCATAATACTGTGTGAGGGGCAGCTATAGGGGCATAATACTGTGTGAGGGGCAGCTATAGGGGCATAATACTGTGTGAGGGGCAGCTATAGGGGCATAATACTGTGAGGGGCTGCTATAGGTGCATAATACTGTGTGAGGGGCAGCTATAGGGGCATAATACTGTGTGAGGGGCAGCTATAGGGGCATAATACTGTGTGAGGGGTATAATACTGTGTGAGGGGCAGCTAAAGGGGCATAATGTGTGAGGGGCAGCTATAGGGGCATAATATTGTGTGAGGGGCAGCTATAGGGGCATAATACTGTGTGAGGGGCAGCTATAGGGGCATCATACTGTGTGAGGGGCAGCTATAGGGGCATAATACTGTGTGAGGGGCAGCTATAGGGGCATAATACTGTGTGAGGGGCAGCTATAGGGGCATAATACTGTGTGAGGGGCAGCTATAGGGGCATAATACTGTGTAAGGGGCAGCTATAGGGGCATAATACTGTGTGAGGGGCAGCTATAGGGGCATATTACTGTGTGAGGGGCAGCTATAGGGGCATAATACTGTGTGAGGGCAGCTATAGGGGCATAATACTGTGTGAGGGCAGCTATAGGGGCATAATACTGTGTGAGGGCAGCTATAGGGCATAATACTGTGTGAGGGGCAGCTATAGGGGCATAATACTGTGTGAGGGGCAGCTATAGGGGCATAATACTGTGTGAGGGGCAGCTATAGGGGCATAATACTGTGTGAGGGGCAGCTATAGGGACATAATACTGTGTGAGGGGCAGCTAAAGGGGCATAATATTGTGTGAGGGGCAGCTATAGGGGCATGCTACTGTGTGAGGGGCAGCTATAGGGGCATGATACTGTGTGAGGGGCAGCTATAGGGGCATAATACTGTGTGAGGGGCAGCTATAGGGGCATAATACTGTGTGAGGGGCATAATACTGTGTGCGGGGAAGCTAAAGGGGCATAATACTGTGTGAGGGGCAGCTATAGGGGCATAATACTGTGTGAGGGGTCGCTATAGGGGCATAATACTGTGTGAGGGGCAGCTATAGGGGCATAATACTGTGTGAGGGGCAGGTATATAGGGGCATAATACTGTGTGAGGGGCATAATACTGTGTGAGGGGCAGCTAAAGGGGCATAATACTGTGTGAGGGGCAGCTATAGGGGCATAATACTGTGTGAGGGGCAGCTATAGGGGCATAATACTGTGTGAGGGGCATAATACTGTGTGAGGGGCAGCTAAAGGGGCATAATACTGTGTGAGGGGCAGCTATATGGGCATAATACTGTGTGAGGGGCAGCTATAGGGGCATAATACTGTGTGAGGGGCATAATACTGTGTGAGGGGCAGCTATAGGGGCATAATACTGTGTGAGGGGCAGCTATAGGGGCATAATACTGTGTGAGGGGCAGCTATAGGGGCATAATACTGTGTGAGGGGCAGCTATAGGGGCATAATACTGTGTGAGGGGCAGCTATAGGGGCATAATACTGTGTGAGGGGCAGCTATAGGGACAATACTGTGTGAGGGGCCGCTATAGGGGCATAATACTGTGTGAGGGGCCGCTATAGGGGCATAATACTGTGTGAGGGGCAGCTATAGGAGCATAATACTGTGTGAGGGGCTGCTATAGGCGCATAGCACTGTGTGAGGGGCAGCTATAGGGGCATAATACTGTGTGAGGGGCAGCTATATGGGCATAATACTGTGTGAGGGTCAGCAATATGAGCATAATACTGTGTGAGGGGCAGCTATAGGGGCATAATACTGTGTGAGGGTCAAATGACGGCGCGTAAATAGACGCCCGCGTCAAAGAAGTGACCTGTCACTTCTTTGGCCGTAATTGGAGCCGCTATTCATTGACTCCAATGAATAGCAGCGCTAATTACGGCCGTAATTGACGCGGCGTTCAAGCGCCTGCACATGCCGGTACGGCTGAAATTACGGGGATGTTTTCAGGCTGAAACATCCCTGTAATTTCAGCCGTTACGGACCCCCGCCGTGTGAACATACCCTAAGGGTATTTGACGGACGTATTTCGGCCGCAAGTCCCGGACCGAACACAGTGCAGGGAGCCGGGCTCCTAGCATCATACTTATGTACGACTCTAGGAGTCCCTGCCTCCCCGTGGAACTACTGTCCCGTACTGAAAACATGATTACAGTACGGGACAGTTGTCCTGCAGCGAGGCAGGGACTCCTAGCATCGTACATAAGTATGATGCTAGGAGCCCGGCTCCCTGCACTGTGTTCGGTCCGGTACTTGCGGCCGAAATACGTCCGTCAATTACGGACGTAATTAGTGTGTGTGCACATACCCTAAGGGTATGTTCACACGTAGTCAACAAAAACGTCTGAAAATCCAGAGCTGTTTTCAAGGGAAAACAGACCCTGCTTTTCAGACGTTTTTTTACCAACTCACATTTTTCGCGGCGTTTTTCGCGCCGTTTTCGCGGCGTTTTTTACGTCCGTTTTTGGAGCTGTTTTCATTGGAGTCTATGAGAAAACAGCTCCAAAAACGTCTGAAAGAAGTGTCCTGCACTTCTTTTGACGAGGCTGTATTTTTACGCGTCGTCGTTTGACATCTGTCAAACGACGACGCGTAAATAACAGGTCGTCTGCACTGTACGTCGGCAAACCCATTCAAATGAATGGGCAGATGTTTGCAGACGTATTGGAGCCGTATTTTCAGACGTAAAACGAGGCATAATACGGCTCGTATACGTCTGAAATTTGGCCGTGTGAACATACCCTCAGGCTGCATGAATTACATTGAATATAGTGCGCATTTCCCAGCATCGACCACAAGATGGCGATGCTGCACAGTGTATTACTAGTCTGCCTGCATTACATTTAATTTAGTGAGATTTCTCAGCATTGACCACACGATGGCGCTGCTGCTTAGCGTATCACTAAGGGTATGTTCACACGGCGGGGGTCCGTAACGGCTGAAATTACGGGGATGTTTCAGCCTGAAAACATCCCCGTAATTTCAGCCGTAACGGCATGTGCAGGCGCTTGAACGCCGCGTCAATTACGGCCGTAATTAGCGCTGCTATTCATTGGAGTCAATGAGTAACGGCTCCAATTACGGCCAAAGAAGTGACAGGTCACTTCTTCTACGCGGGCGTCTATTTACGCGCCGTCATTTGACAGCGGCGCGTAAATATACGCCTCGTGTGAACAGACAAACTTCTGCCCATTGCTTTCAATGGGCAGATGTTTGTCAGCGCTATTGAGGCGCTATTTTCAGACGTAATTCGGGGCAAAAACGCCCGAATTACGTCCGTAAATAGGTCGTGTGAACATACCCTAAGGCTGTCTGAATTACATTGAATTTAGTGAGCATTTCCCAGAATTGACCCCACGATGGCGCTGCTGCGCCGTATAGCCAATGCAGCCTTCCATAAGTAATAAGGTCGTAAAATATAGTCAGTAATACCAGCGATGACCACATAATGGCGCTATTACTTCATCCATGAAAGTAAACAGTTCCCCGCGGTGACCACACCGTGGCACTCTACATTATATTTTGAAAGTTTTTTCCTGCAGCGCATCATCTATAGAGGCTGTTCCACTTGCATTATATAGATAGACGAGACACTAAAGTCTGCTCAGGGGCGTAACTAGGAAAGACTGGGCCCCATAGCAAACTCTTGGCCGCCCCCCCCCTCGGGTGCCACAAGCAGCCCCCACCCTTATAAATAGTGCCCCCCGTAGAATGTGCCATACAGCCCCCCTGTAGACAGTGTCACCCTATTTGTAGATAGCACCCCCACCTCCCCCTTGTAGAATGCCATAAACCCCCCACTGTATAGAGTGCCACACAGCCCCCCTTAGTAGAAAGTGCAGCACAGCTTTCCCTTAGTAGATAGTGCCACACACAGACACCTGTAGATTGTGCCACAGCCCTCTCCCTTGTAAATAGTGGCATACAGTTCCCCCATGTGTATAGTGCCACACAGCCCCCCTTTGTGTATAGTGCCACACAGCCCCCCTTTGTGTATAGTGCAACACAGCTCTCCCCCATGTGTATAGTGCCACACATCCCCCCTTTGTGTATAGTGCAACACAGCTCTCCCCCTTGTGTATAGTGCCAGAAGGCAATGGCACATCCGAGAAAGTTGTATCAGCCAGGGAGATGTCACTCAAACATGGAAAGGTGGGTTTGGAGGCAGGACTATGTGACTCGTGAGGATATCGGCACCGCCCCATGACCCTCTAATGAGTAATTAGCATATAGTGTGCGTCGTTTTAAAAGTGGATTTTAAGGATTTTGCTGCATCTGAAAAAAACATACAGCGGAATACTGTCAGATCATGTATTACCGCATGGTGACGGTTCAAGGGGTTAAAACTACCAGACAGGTTCCCATGAAATATACAATGAATTGAGAAAAATTCCATCTGCCCTGCAATTTTGTTATAAATATATCCTATATAATTACAGCTCCAGAACCAAGCTCTGACATATATACAGCAATAGAACCAAGCTCTGACATATATACAGTACCACACCCAAGCTCAGTACATATATACAGCAATAGAACCAAGCTCTGACATATATACAGTACCACACCCAAGCTCAGTACATATATATACAGCAATAGAACCAAGCTCAGTACATATATACAGTACCACACCCAAGCTCAGTACATATATACAGCAATAGAACCAAGCTCAGTACATATATACAGCACCAGAACCAAGCTCAGTACATATATACAGCAATAGAACCAAGCTCAGTACATATATACAGTACCACACCCAAGCTCAGTACATATATACAGCAATAGAACCAAGCTCAGTACATATATACAGTACCACACCCAAGCTCAGTACATATATACAGCAATAGAACCAAGCTCAGTACATATATACAGTACCACACCCAAGCTCAGTACATATATACAGTACCACACCCAAGCTCAGTACATATATACAGCAATAGAACCAAGCTCTGACATATATACAGCACCAGAACAAAGCTCAGTACATAAAATATCACTAGAACCAATCTCTGACATATATACAGTACCACACCCAAGCTCAGTACATATATACAGCACTAGAACCAAGCTCAGTAGACAGTGGCCCAAATATAGACCCCCCTGTATATAGTGGCCCACATCTCCACATATAGACCCCCCTGTATATAATGGCCCACATCCCCACATATAGACCCCCCTGTATATAATGGCCCACATCCCCACATATAGACCCCCCTGTACAGTGAAGGAAATAAGTATTTGATCCCTTGCTGATTTTGTAAGTTTGCCCACTGTCAAAGTCATGAACAGTCTAGAATTTTTAGGCTAGGTTAATTTTACCAGTGAGAGATAGATTATATAAAAAAAAACTGAAAATCACATTGTCAAAATGATATATATTTATTTGCATTGTGCACAGAGAAATAAGTATGTGACCCCCTACCAACCATTAAGAGTTCAGCCTCCTCCAGACCAGTTACTGCTCCAAATCAACTTGGTGCCTGCATTATAGACAGCTCTTACATGGTCACCTGTATAAAAGACTCCTGTCCACAGACTCAATTAATCAGTCTGACTCTAACCTCTACAACATGGGCAAGACCAAAGAGCTTTCTAAGGATGTCAGGGACAAGATCATAGACCTGCACAAGGCTGGAATGGGCTACAAAACCATAAGTAAGACGCTGGGTGAGAAGGAGACAACTGTTGGTGCAATAGTAAGAAAATGGAAGACATACAAAATGACTGTCAATCGACATCGATCTGGGGCTCCATGCAAAATCTCACCTCGTGGGGTATCCTTGATCCTGAGGAAGGTGAGAGCTCAGCCGAAAACTACACGGGGGGAACTTGTTAATGATCTCAAGGCAGCTGGGACCACAGTCACCAAGAAAACCATTGGTAACACATTACACCGTAATGGATTAAAATCCTGCAGTGCCCGCAAGGTCCCCCTGCTCAAGAAGGCACATGTACAGGCCCGTCTGAAGTTTGCATATGAACATCTGGATGATTCTGAGAGTGATTGGGAGAAGGTGCTGTGGTCAGATGAGACTAAAATTGAGCTCTTTGGCATTAACTCAACTCGCCGTGTTTGGAGGAAGAGAAATGCTGCCTATGACCCAAAGAACACCGTCCCCACTGTCAAGCATGGAGGGGGAAACATGTGATTTTCTGTTTTTTTTTAATATTATCTATCTCTCACTGGTAAAATTAACCTAGCCTAATAATTCTAGACTGTTCATGACTTTGACAGTGGGCAAACTTACAAAATCAGCAAGGGATCAAATACTTATTTCCTTCACTGTATATAGTGGCCCACATCCCCACATATAGACCCTCCCCTGTATATAGTGCACCACATCCCCACATATAGACCCTCCCCTGTATATAGTGCACCACATCCCCACATATAGACCACCCCTGTAGATCGTGCCCACATCCCCACATATAGACCCTCCCCTGTATATAGTGCACCACATCCCCACATATAGACCACCCCTGTAGATCGTGCCCACATCCCCACATATAGACCCCCTGTATATAGTGGCCCACATATAGACGACCCCCCTGTAGATAGAGCCCCCACTATAGATAATGCCACTCACAGTTTTATGAGAAAAAAACTTTACATGCTCACATGACCCCGTTCCCACCCTGTCCGCTGACAATGCAGACATGCTCTCTTCTGAGCGGGTCTGCAGGAGCTGAACGACGCGTCGTTCAATGACGCTGATTGGCGGGGCAGAATGACTTGCCCCGTCAATCAGCACCTTTCAAGCACGGAAGCGGCGCGATGACGTCAAAGCACCGCTAGCCAATCAGCGTCATTGTAAGGCGCTGAATGGTCAGGCACAAAACATGCCCGGCCATTCAGTGCTAATGCATGTATTTGGCTGTCGCTAGCACCGGGGCCCCCTCTGGTGGTAGCGACGCCTACGGGCATGAGAGGGCCTGTGTTGCCCTGCCCATACTTGTTAGAGGCTCGGAGGCGTGGGCCCCATAGTAGCAGCACTACCGCTGTACTAGCCATAATGGCTGCTAGCGGCGCCACCGAGCATATGGGGGGAGCGTGTCAGCTGGCGGCACTGGCCCCCACAAGCCGCGGGCCCCGTAGCAGCTGCTGTAGTTACGCCAAAGAGTCTGCTGCTACTCTTCTACAACAAACCAGCACAGACGAGACACCACAGTCTGCTAATCATGTGTAACAATAAGGATATGTTCACACGCAAAATACGTCTGAAATTACGGAGCTGTTTTCAGGCGAAAACAGCTCCTGAATTTCAGACGTAATTGCAAGTACTTGCGTTTTTCGCGCCGTCCTTTATAGACGTAATTGGAGCTGTTCTTCATTGGAGTCAATGAATAATGACTCCAAAAACGTCCCAAGAAGTGTCCTGCACTTGTTTGTCGCGGGCGTATTTTTACGTGCCGTTTTTTTACAGCGACGTGTAAAATTACAGCTTGTCTGAACAGAATATCGTAAAACTCATTGCAAGCAACGAGCAGATGTTTGCAGACGTAATGGAGACGTCTTTTCAGGCTTATATCGAGGCGTAATACGCCTGAATTACGTCTGAAAATAGGTCGTGTGACAACAGAGTCTGCTCCACTCTGCACAGAGGAGACACCAGAGTCTGCTCCACTTGTATTACAATACCCGGCACAGAGGAGACACCAGAGTCTGCTCCGCTTGTATTACAATACCCGGCACAGAGGAGACACCAGAGTCTGCTCCACTTGTATTACAATACCCGGCACAGAGGAGACACCAGAGTCTGCTCCACTTGTATTACAATACCCGGCACAGAGGAGACACCAGAGTCTGCTCCACTTGTATTACAATACCCGGCACAGAGGAGACACCAGAGTCTGCTCCACTTGTATTACAATACCCGGCACAGAGGAGACACCAGAGTCTGCTCCACTTGTATTACAATACCCGGCACAGAGGAGACACCAGAGTCTGCTCCACTTGTATTACAATACCCGGCACAGAGGAGACACCAGAGTCTGCTCCACTTGTATTACAATACCCCGCACAGACGAGACACCAGAGTCTGCTCCGCCTGTATTACAATACCCGGCACAGAGAAGACACCAGAGTCTGCTCCACTTGTATTACAATACCCGGCTCAGAGGAGACACCAGAGTCTGCTCCACTTGTATTACAATACCCGGCTCAGAGGAGACACCAGAGTCTGCTCCACTTGTATTACAATACCCGGCACAGAGGAGACACCAGAGTCTGCTCCACTTGTATTACAATACCCGGCACAGAGGAGACACCAGAGTCTGCTCCGCTTGTATTACAATACCCGGCACAGAGGAGACACCAGAGTCTGCTCCACTTGTATTACAATACCCGGCACAGAGGAGACACCAGAGTCTGCTCCACTTGTATTACAATACCCGGCACAGAGGAGACACCAGAGTCTGCTCCACTTGTATTACAATACCCGGCACAGAGGAGACACCAGAGTCTGCTCCACTTGTATTACAATACCCGGCACAGACGAGACACCAGTCTGCTCCGCCTGTATTACAATACCCGGCACAGAGGAGACACCAGAGTCTGCTCCACTTGTATTACAATACCCGGCACAGAGGAGACACCAGAGTCTGCTCCACTTGTATTACAATAACCAGTCAACCAGAGTTTGAGGCTACAAACAAGAACATAACTCCGGTAATATGAAGGAACAGGGACATAATGCTGGTAATATGAAGGAACAGGGACACAATGCCGGTAATATGAAGGAACAGGGACATAATGGCTGTAATATGAAGGAACAGGGACGTAATTCCGGTAATAGGAAGGAACAAGGACATGATGCCGGTAATATGAAGGAACAGGGACATAATGCTGGTAATATGAAGGAACAGGGACATAATGCCGGTAATATGAAGGAACAGGGACATAATGCCTGTAATATGAAGGAACAGATACGTAATGCCGGTAATAGGAAGGAACAAGGACATGATGCCGGTAATATGAAGGAACAGGGACATAAAGCCGGTAATATGATGGAACAGGGACATAATGGCTGTAATATGAAGGAACAGGGACGTAATTCCGGTAATAGGAAGGAACAAGGACATGATGCCGGTAATATGAAGGAACAGGGACATAATGCTGGTAATATGAAGGAACAGGGACATAATGCCGGTAATATGAAGGAACAGGGACATAATGCCGGTAATATGAAGGAACAGGGACATAATGCCGGTAATATGAAGGAACAGGGACATAATGCCGGTAATATGAAGGAACAGGGACATAATGCCTGTAATATGAAGGAACAGGGAAATAATGTCTGTAATATGAAGGAACAGGGACATAATGCCTGTAATATGAAGGAACAGGGACATAATGCCGGTAATATGAAGGAACAGGGACATAATGCCGGTAATAGGAAGGAACAAGGACATGATGCCGGTAATATGAAGGAACAGGGACATAAAGCCGGTAATATGATGGAACAGGGACATAATGCCGGTAAGATGAGGGAACAGGGACATAATGCCTGTAATATGAGGGAACAGGGACATAATGCCGGTAATTCGGGAACGATACGGATGCAATAAAGACGTGTTACATGTTTGTACGTCACCACCTTTATACTGGAGATTGGCAGCGGACGTTTGAATTGTGCGTTTCACGGTATCGTTGGATAGAGAAGAATCAGCCCGTGCAGCCCGCAGATAAGCCCCTAATGCAGCAGCAGCAGCTCTGCGCTATCACACCCGGGAATGTCCCCCCATATCCTGCAGCACGAAGGAGCGGCTGCACGGACTGAACGACTCTTCCAGACATGGGAGACCAGCGGGAATAAGGACATGCGCACGAATAAGCACAAGATGGAGGCGGCAGCTCTGTTGTAGACTTGGTGGGGGGCTCTTAGAAGAGCCTTTGGGTCCTTCCTGCGGGGACGGGGCACATTACTTGGCGCCTAATGAGAAGAATCCGCCGCTGCTGCTTTATTCCTGCTCCATTCGAGTTCAGGCGGGAGATGTTCCTATTGGTAGAGACAGAGGAGGGGGCGTGGTGTTATCTGCGAGTCTATAGAAATATTCTACTTCCTCATTGGCTACAGCGTCTGGCGTTGAATATCAGTTTTAGATGCGGCCAATCAGAGAAGAAGCTCTCTGCTCCATCCGGGTATAAGAAGTGACGGTGGGAGCGCAGCCGTTAGATCTGATCAGATAATAGACATGTCTGGAAGAGGAAAGCAAGGAGGCAAAGTGCGGGCTAAAGCCAAGACCCGCTCATCCCGGGCAGGACTTCAGTTTCCTGTCGGTCGTGTGCACAGACTTCTCCGCAAGGGCAACTACGCTCAGAGGGTGGGTGCCGGCGCTCCGGTTTACATGGCCGCTGTGCTGGAATATCTGACCGCTGAGATCCTGGAACTGGCCGGAAATGCCGCCCGGGACAACAAGAAGACCCGAATCATCCCCCGTCACCTGCAGCTGGCCGTGCGCAATGACGAGGAGCTCAACAAGCTGCTGGGTGGTGTGACCATCGCTCAGGGAGGCGTCCTGCCCAACATCCAGGCCGTTCTGCTGCCCAAGAAGACCGAGAGCAGCAAAAGCGCCAAGAGCAAGTGAGCACCGCTTATCCCACATTTAACCACAAAGGCTCTTTTAAGAGCCGCCCACGTGGTCCTTAGAACAGAGCTCTCACCGCTGATCTCCGATATGTAAACGTTCTGTGCCAGATAAGTGGCTCTGCTTGTACAGAAATCTACCCATATCAATTCATATACCGCGGGGTTTCACATTGAAGAGGAAGCCGTAGGGTGGGTGGGTGTAGAACCGCGTTACTCATGACCTATACATTCACTACTGCCTCGTGCAGATGGTGGCGCTGTCCTCATTGGTGCACTAACTATACTGTACAGAACACATTAATAGTACAACTACTCCAGTGATTCGTGTTCATGATCTACAACCCGCCCCCGACTACATAGTGTCTTAAATTATATCTTCCAGTCTCACTGGATTCTTCGAATGCGTCTCACTAAATGTTACTCTGCAGCAACTTCATGCGTTAGGGTATGTTCACACGAGGGCGTCCGTTACGGCTGAAATTACGGGGATGTTTCAGCCTGAAAACATCCCCGTAATTTCAGCCGTACCGGCATGTGCAGGCGCTTGAACGCCGCGTCAAGTACGGCCGTAATTAGCGCTGCTATTCATTGGAGTCAATGAATAACGGCTCTAATTACGGCCAAAGAAGTGACAGGTCACTTCTTTGACGCGGGCGTCTATTTACGCGCCGTCTTTTGACAGCGGCGCGTAAATATACGCCTCGTGTGAACAGACAAACGTCTGCCCATTGCTTTCAATGGGCAGATGTTTGTCAGCGCTATTGAGGCGCTATTTTCGGGCGTAATTCGGGGCAAAAACGCCCGATTTACGTCCGTAAATAGGCCGTGTGAACATACCCTTAGTGGGATGAGGGGAGTCCTAAGTATAGACAACGCACAGTGTTAGTACGAAGTAGAAATAGGTGCATTCTGTTTCCTGTCATTGTATTGCCAGCAGCTCGATTATACCAGCAGTCTGGCAAAGTGACATACAAGACAATGCAAGTCCATACTTATGTGGAACTTGGTGCTACAAATTGGTAGTTTGTTTTGAAAATCTCGTAACATTTGTAGCAATGAGAGCAGCTTGGAAAACACGGCCCCTCCAACATTGGGTTTTGCTCTTGTAAAATGCCGTATCAGCTGCATCAGTTTCTCCTTTTTCATTCATTGAATGCGTCTCACTAAATGTTGCTCTGCAAGAAACTGCACGCGTTACTGTAATAAAGTGAGTCCTATATAGGGACAGCAGACAGAGTCATTATTAGTACTAGAGGTTAACAGATTTATTGCCAGCAGCCTTATTAATCCCAGCCGTCCGGCAGAATGAGATACGGGCCGAGCCGATACTTGTGTCAAAGTTGGTCCCAGTAACAGATTTATTGTTTGTTGTGAGAATCTGGTAACATTAGTAGCAGTGACAGCAGCTAAGAAAACACTGGCCCTCTCTCCAAGGATTGCGGAAAGCACGTTGCCCAGCAGCAAGCTGGACGCCGAAGAAGCAACACAGCAAGTCAGCTGTTTGATCCACTGCTCGGGCGCTTATACAGCGCTATGAGCAACTAAGCGGATATTCAGCGGTGTTTCTGCCACTCCTGTACGTGCAGGCATCGGCACAAACGGCGTCCGGCAGCGCCGCTACGAGGATGTGTTTTCCTGCCGGAGGATCACTCGCCAGCAAGTATAGCACTAAGGTACTCTCCCTTCTGATTAACATTCCCTGGTCCAAGACCGGCTTCAGTCAGCTGCTTCTAGGACGCTATTAGGGGACACACTGCAGTCCACATATCCGGCTTCTCACTGGAAGACGGACGTGATACTGAAGCCCCTACCCCCGTGTATATAGAAGGTCACTGCTCAGATACACGAGCGGTCACCAGCAGACATCATAGCTGATCTATAGAGGATGTGGCGGCTCTGAGAAGAGCCTGTGTTGTGTAAGATGGAGCAGAACAGGAGCGGAATTAAAGGGGTTGTCCCAAGTTGATAAATGGAGCTATAAAGCTCCCCCATGTAAAAATAAGAAGAATTCTAATTACCTGTCCGTCGTCCAGCGATGTCGTTTTCTTGATATCGTTGATTGAAGTTGCGGTCGGTCCCTCTTTGTATCCTGCTCGTTGCCTAGGTTCCCGGCCACCGCTATTTACCTTTAGCGGTGGCCGCGCATGCGTAATGACATCCTCTGCGTCCGGAGCAGAGGATGTCATTTACTCATGAACGCGCATCTCGGCGCATGCGCAGGAGATGCAAGGAGATGAAGTGGAAGGCACCCGTCGCGGTCGCGAGAAGTCTGCGCTCCGCTAAAGGTAAGTGTGTGTGTGTGTGTGTCTGTGTATATATGGGTGTGTTTGTGTATATGTGTGTGTGTTTATGTGTGAGTGTATATATGGGTGTATTTGTGTGTATATGTTTGTGTATATTTTTGTGTTTGTGTATATTTGTGTGTGTGTATATATGGGTGTGTTTGTGTATATGTTTGTGTGTGTTTTTGTATATGTGTGGGTTTGTGTATGTGTTTGTGTATATATGGGTGTGTTTGTGTACATATGTTTGTGTGTATATGTGTATATGTTTGTGTGTATATGTGTGTGTGCTTTTTTGGTGTGTTTATGTGTGTGTGTTTGTGTATATATGGGTGTGTTTGTGTATATATGTGTGTGTGTGTGTATATATGGGTGTGTTTGTGTATATATGTATATGTTTGTGTATATGTGGGTTTGTTTGTGTACATGTGTTTGTGTATATGTTTGTGTGTATATGTGTGTTTGTGTATATGTTTGTGTGTGTGTTTGTGTGTTTATGTGTGTGTGTGTTTGTGTATGTGGGTGTGTTTGTGCATATGTTTGTGTGTATATGTTTGTGTGTTTTTGTATATGTATATGTGTATATGTGTGTGTTTGTGTATATATGGGTGTTTGTGCATATGTGTATATGTATGCATATGTGTGTGTGTATATGTGTGTGTTTGTGTATATATGGGTGTGTTTGTGCATATGTGTATAGGTTTGTGTGTATATGTTTGTGTGTGTTTTTGTATACGTGTGTGTTTGTGTATATGTGTGTGTGTTTGTGTATATATGGGTGTGTTTGTGTACATGTGTGTGTGTATATGTGTGTGTATATGTGTTTATGTGTGTGTTTGTGTAATATATGGGTGTGTGTTTATATGTGTTTGTGTATATGTTTGTGTGTGGTTGTTTGTGTGTGTGTAGGTGAGCATAAGTATCGGTATTGTTCACATTGCTAACTTTTTTTTAATGTTGTTGCAGATTTTGATGTACCGATTGGACTACGTCTTCGATTCGTTGGACTACTGCGTAGATCTACGTTTTTTGAAAATTTTAATAAAATGGTTAACGAGGGTTTTGTTGGGGATTTCTTATTTCAATAAAAAAAAAATGTCTTTGTGTTTTTTTTTCAAACTTTATTAGTGCCTAGATAATGGCAGTTGGCTGATTGACAGCGTCCATTATTAAGGCGGTACTTAGTGTTAGCCGGTGCAGAGGCTAGCACTAACCACCCATTATTACCCCGGTACCCACCACCACCAGGGGTGCCGGGAAGAGCTTGGTACGATCCAGTACCCGACCATCTGTTGTGATGGTCGGGTACTGGGGCGGCCGTAGGCTGGTATTATGAGGCTGGGAAGGGCCAAAAACAGTGGACCTTCCCACCCTTGTAATGCTAGGCTGCTGCTGCTGTGTTGTATCGGGCTGGTTATAAAAATGGGGGGGACCCCCACGTCGTTTTTTTTGTAAAATTTAACAATAGACGTTGGGTCCCCCACATTTTTAATAACCAGCCATATACAAGGCCGCAGCAGCCTGGCATTACATGGGTGGGAAGGGCCACTGGTTTTGTCTATTCCCAGGCTAATAACACTGTGTTGTATGTGGCTGGTTATGATAAATTGGGTGGAACCCCATGTCTTTTTAATAAAAAAAAAAAATAAATAATAAAAAAAAAATGACGTGGGGTCCCCCCCATTTTTATAACCAGCCAGATACAACACAGCAGCAGCAGCCTAGCATTACAAGGGTGGGAAGGTCCACTGTTTTTGGCCCTTCCCAGCCTCATAATACCAGCCTGCGGCCGCCCCAGAGCCCTACCATCACAACAGATGGTCGGGTACTGGATCGTACCCAGCTCTTCCCGGCACCCCTGGTGGTGGTGGGTACCGGGGTAATAATGGTGTTTAGTGTTAGCCTCTGCACCGGCTAACACTAAGCCCCGCCTTAGTAATGGATGTTGTCACTCAGACCGCGGCCATTACTAAAGTGATAGTAATAAAACTTGAAGAAAAGATATAGATAAAATATTTTATTGAAATAAAGCAACCCCAACACAACCCTCATTAACCATTTTATTGATGAAAAAAAAAGCGTCATCTAAGTAGTCCTCGAAACCGACGTAGTCCAAACACCAAACCTGTAAAAAAATCAAAAATATAAAAAAAAAAATGAAATAAAACATGTCGTAGGCTTACTTTCACTTTCATGTGTGATACTGACTGTTATACCATGTATTGAAGCCTGCGGCAAAGTTGGCTTAGATACAGGGCGCCAGCAGACAGTATCATACATGGCCATACAGACATATATACAAACAAACATACATGCACGTATACACATACAAACATGACAACATACATACATGAAAACATACATACAAACATACATACATGCAAACATACCTACATGAAAACACATACATGAAAACATACACACATACAAACATGACTACATACATACATGCAAACATACATACATGAAAACATACATACATGCAAACATACATACATGCAAACATACATGCACATATACACATACAAACATGACAACATACATACATGAAAACACATACATGAAAACATACAAACATGACAACATACATACAAGAAAACATACATACATACAAGAAAACATACATACATGCAAACATACATACATGAAAACATACATACAAACATACATACATGCAAACATACATGCACATATACACATACATGCACATACATACATACAAGCAAACATACATACAAGCAAACATACATACAAGCAAACATACATACATGCAAACATACATACAAGCAAGCATACATACAAGCAAACATACATACAAGCAAACATACATACAAGCAAACATACATGCACATATACACATACATGCACATATACACATACATGCACATATACACATACAAACATACATACATACATACATACAAGCAAACATACATACAAGCAAACATACGTATATGCAAACATACATACATGCAAACATACATACAAGCAAACATACATACAAGCAAACATACAAGCAAACATACATACAAGCAAACATACATATATGCAAACATACATACATGCAAACATACATATATGAAAACATACATACATACATACAAGCAAACATACATACCTACAAGCAAACATACATACATACAAGCAAACATACAAGCAGACATACATACATGCAAACATACATACATACAAGCAAGCATACATACATACAAGCAAACATACATACAAGCAAAAATACATGCACATATACACATACATGCACATATACACATACAAATATGCAAACATACATACAAGCAAACATACATACAAGCAAACATACAAGCAAACATACATACAAGCAAACATACATATATGCAAACATACATACATGCAAACATACATACATGAAAACATACATACATGCAAACATACATGCACATATACACATACATACACATACAAACATGACAACATACATACAAGAAAACATATACATACATACATACATACATAACAACATACATACAAAAATAAACTCACCTAAGACGTTCCCACGAAGAGCTGAACGGTCCCGTCACTTTTCTTCTCCCATTCACAATAACAGAGCGGTGGGCGCAGATGAAGTAATCACGTGGGCCTGATATGATTACGTCATCTGCGCCACAACGCATTGTTACTATGAATGCCAGCGGCGCCAAGAAGAAGGAAGATGGCAAGTGACGGGATCGTTCAGAGCGCCGTTAGAACGTCTTAGGTGATTATTATTTTATTTTATATATTTTTAGTTGTTCGCCGGGTGCTGATGCAGCACCGATGCGGCGGGTACAAAAATGTAGTGACAGGGTGGGGGAGGGAAAAGTGGCTTGCCGAAACGGGGTGAATGTAGTGTAGTGTAGTGTACAGTACATTCACGGTAAGTTCGTCTCAATCGGGCTTACCATGCCCGCTTGAGACGAACATTCTCCCGATGTTGCTAGAACTACAGTATCTAGCAACATCCGGAGCGCGCACACTGCAGAGCGGAGCGGCTTGATTGACATCGAGCCGCTCACGCCCCTTTTTAGAAAAGATAACCAGCACTTGCTGAGTTATCAAGTGTAAAAAAAAGGCACTTAGGAAATGAATTTAATTTTTTTTTTAACACCAAATGTTTTAAAATTCATTTCCTGCTTAGAATGTATAAAAAAAAAAATTTGAGTCAACTTGGGACAACCCCTTTAACCTCCGAAGCCGTAGAGAGTGCGGCCCTGGCGTTTGAGCACGTACACCACGTCCATAGCGGTGACGGTCTTCCTCTTGGCGTGCTCGGTGTAGGTGACGGCGTCACGGATGACATTCTCCAGGAAAACCTTCAGGACGCCGCGAGTCTCTTCATAGATGAGACCGGAGATGCGTTTGACGCCTCCCCTGCGAGCTAGACGGCGAATTGCAGGCTTGGTGATGCCCTGAATGTTATCACGGAGCACCTTCCTGTGCCGCTTAGCACCGCCCTTTCCGAGTCCTTTTCCTCCTTTACCACGACCAGACATCCTGTCAGCTGAAGCTAAAGAGAAATATTGTACCGAGAACCGCGGAGCGCGTCTTTATATAGACCTTGGGTGGACCAGAGAGAGAACTGTTAAACATGTCACTTCCGGGGCGTTTCTTTCAGTAAATTCACATTACCAATCCCTCCCCCTCCCGTTGATTGGCTTAACTCAGATTTTGAATTTCACGTTCATTTTACAATACCGGCCGCTCTTTTCCCGTTTATAGCGCGACTGCTGTGTATTCGCTATCTGCCCCAAATCTAAAGAGTAATGTTAAAGGCAATGTGTTGCCAGAAAAACATGTTTGTTTTTTTTAAATTAAACATTTAGTGTGTAGGTGATTAAACATTGTTCAAATTTTTTTTATTTTTTTCACGAGTCAGGAAATATTATAAATTAATTCTAATTTATAATATTTCCCATTGCTGGTCACTAGATGGAGCTATTCCCAAAATTCCCTACCCCCGTGTATATAGAAGTAGAAGGTCGCTGCTCAGATGATACACGAGCGGTCACCAGCAGACATCATAGCTGATCTATAGAGGATGTGGCGGCTCTTTTCCCGTTCATAGCGCGACTGCTGTGTAATCTCTATCTGCCCCAAATCTAAAGAGTAATGTTAAGGGAAACAAGGAACAAGCGTGACGTCTTGGATTAGCATGGCGGCTGCTCGTCATCTGCCGTCAGGTTCAGGATTTGTGTGCCCGCAGATCACCCCTCCGGCCACCAGCACCACAACGGTTTTATAGAATGAATAGGGAGGAGAAGACTCGGGCAGTGTTAATGCGTTTAGATCTCTGATTTACAACGGTGACCAGGACTACACCCGATGATCATGACCTCACAGAATAAGAGTATAATTCCCCTGCGCTTGTGTTCACACCGGGCGGAGGATACCTGCTCCCCACCCTACACGCTGCGCCTGGTTTGCCTTTACAAGGAGTAGGGAACAAGGACTCCGCACACACTGGTCAGCGGTGGATCATTAGCTGCACATAACGGCGTCATTCCTCGCAGCAGCAGCGGAGGTTATTATAGGAAGAGCGATCTGCGGTCATCAGTGAGGAGTGAATGGTTATCACTGCGATACAGCCGGAGAGGGAGGTGATGAATACAGCGCAGACACCCGGCATAACACATGACAGGACTGCTGAAAGGGCCGGATAACGTGAGTGCTAGAGACGGGGACTGGTTATAGTGTAAATGGCGCTAACTAAGCACTGAAAGGGTTAACATGGCACCTCCACATATTAATAGCAGAGCACCGAGAAGCCAGCGGGAGAGTCGCGGTAGAATTAACGGAGGAAAAGGATTCAGCTCGTTTGAGGGAGGATTTGGTGGCTTTGTGTTGTAGTCGTTGCCGGGTTCAGACCTAAGCCCTCTCCCCACGGATCCTGCGGGCCAGTTGAATGTCTTTGGGCATGATGGTGACCCTCTTGGCGTGGATGGCGCACAGGTTGGTATCCTCAAACAGTCCCACCAGATAAGCCTCGCTGGCCTCCTGCAGAGCCATGACTGCTGAGCTCTGGAAGCGCAGATCGGTCTTGAAGTCCTGAGCGATCTCTCGCACCAGGCGCTGGAAGGGCAGCTTACGGATAAGAAGCTCGGTGGACTTCTGGTAGCGGCGGATTTCACGGAGAGCGACTGTGCCCGGGCGGTAACGATGAGGCTTCTTCACTCCGCCGGTAGCGGGAGCGCTCTTCCGTGCAGCTTTAGTAGCCAGCTGCTTGCGGGGCGCTTTCCCGCCGGTGGATTTACGCGCAGTCTGCTTTGTTCTGGCCATAGCTCTACAACAACGTGCACACTAGTAGACTGATTCGAGAGGAAAGAGCAGAGTATTTATACACTTGAGCGTGTCCTCATTGGTCCATGAAAGGCACACCCCTACATTCTATTGGCTTCTTCATAAAAAAATATGCGACCGACAAAGCAAATGTGATATTTGCGACCAATCACCGTTCCGAAGAGGCGGACACCGGTTTACATGACGTTCACACGCAGCTTTTACAGCAGGGGGCGTTAATGAGATCATTTCTCCAGCTCTCTGCGAAATAGTTATCATCAGTAACAGCTCACTGTATTTCCATGTCCGCAGATCACGTACACAGCGTTATATAAGAGACTACTTCCCCATCATCCGCCGCTGCAGTGGTTTTATAGATTACACAAAGGGACAATCCCCCACCCCATCCTTACACAGGACACTGTGCCCCACATCCAGAGGCAGCGTATAAGGGTCACCATCCACCACGTGTAATGAGGAGCAGGGGACATTGTGCTCTATTTACACCGGAGAGAGTGTAAACCATCGGCCTCCTTCACGTGGATCCTGTGCTGTAAGCTACAAGTCTATTGCTGCCCCGGTCCTTATTCACACATTACACCTGGTGGACTGTGACCTGATAAACTCTGCCTGGATGTTACACCATAGTGACGGGACGGACACTGTGGAGGTCCGGATACAGCAACTATGGCGTCCTGCGCAGATGACCAGAAATGACACTTGTCATAGAGTAACAGGGACATGAAGCTCCTCCGTGCACACGCGATGATAGCGCCTCCTTTATCTCAGGATCGCGCTGCTGTCTGTACCGGAGGAAACAGCGGCCAGTGATCATACAGCTCTGCCGGGGAGAAGGTGGTGGCTCTGAAAAGAGCCTTTGTGGGACAAGTAGCGGGCGGCTCTCGGTTATTTCTTCGTCACGGTCTTCCTGGACTTAGACGCCTTCTTAGCCGGACTCTTGGCAGATTTCTTAGCCGGACTCTTGGCAGCTTTCTTAGCCGGACTCTTGGCAGCTTTCTTAGCCGGACTCTTGGCAGCTTTGGGCTTGGCCGCCTTCTTTGCTGGGCTCTTTGTTATTTTCTTGGGGGCAGGTTTTGGCTTCTTGGGGCTCTTCGCCACCTTCTTGGCAGCGGCAGGCCTCTTGGCCTTTGTCAGGCTCTTGGCCGGAGTCTTCTTCGGGGATTTGGCAGCAGCCGCCGGCTTCTTCTTGACCGCTTTGTCCTTAGTCTCCTGCTGCTTCTTGTTCAGCTTGAAGGAGCCGGAGGCGCCGCTGCCTTTCACCTGGAGCAGGGTTTCCTTGGTCACCAGAGTCTTGAGCGCCATCTTCAGGCGGCTGTTGTTCTTGTCTACATCGTATCCTCCAGCAGCCAGAGCCTTCTTCAGGGCGGCCAGAGACACCCCACTGCGCTCTTTGGAGGCGGACACGGCTTTCACGATGAGCTCGGACACGCTGGGACCGGAGGGTTTTTTGGTTTTCTTGGCGCCCCCTGCTGCAGGTTTTTTCGGCTGCTTCTTGGATTTGGCGGCAGGCTCGGTGGGAGGGACAGCGGCGGCTGGTGCGGTCTCTGCCATCGTATAACACGGGAATCCACTAAAACAATTATTCTGCGAGGGAAAAACACTGAGAACAGAGATGGGGGCGCCTCTTATATGTACAGCGGCTGCTTGGTGATTTGCTGCGATTGTCCTGAGCGTCTATTGGCTGACACTGATCACATGTCCTTCCTTTCCTCATCTGACAGGAGTGAAGCTCCGCTCTCCCCTTGTGCTTCCCTGCCCGGGATAAGAGCCCTTTCCGACTAGAAGCGGCCGGGCGAGCGGGCTCTCTACGTGACTTCCCCCTCCCTGACATTCCCCCTACTCATTTCTAGCCTTCACTGGCAGAGATGCTGGGAAGGAGCCGGGTGGAGGCCCCGGGATCTCTGCCATAGTTCTGCCGATCTGCACGTCGCTGTGATCGGACAAGATAAATGTGTTTGCGGGAGCTCGTTCCCTCTATTCCCGGTACTTGTCACTATCACAGGGTTCTTTACCACAATGTCTAACGTGCGGGAAGCTGATTGTCCGATGCGGGGGCGACCTGGAGCTGCAGAGAGCCCAGAAGGGTAACCCGGCACAGACGCGATGTCGGAGTGTCTTCCGCCTGTCTTACTGTAACTTGGCACAGAGGAGACACCAGAAACTGCTCCACCTGTGTTACAATAACCCAGCACAGAGGAAACACCAGAGATTGCTCTACTTATGTTACAATAAGTCGTCACAGGCAAGACAACAGAGTCTGCTCCACCTGTATTACAATTTCCCAGCACAGAAAGACACAAGTCTGCTCCTCCTTTACTAAACTAACCTGACACAGGCCAGACCCCAGAACCTGCTCCTCCAGCAGTACATTACCCGGACACAGACAGGACACTAGAGACTTCTCCACCTGTATAACTATAACCTAGCACAGAGGAGGGAACAGACACTGTGTGTTCCTCTCGTACTACATTAAGCCGGCAAAAGACAAGACACCGTAGTATTGTCCCTGTCCCCTCATATTACGGCCATTATGTCCCCTGCAGGAGGCTACAGGGACACAATGCCGGTAATATGTCCCTGTTCCCTCATCTTTGAGGCATTATGTCCCTGTTCCTTCATATTACCTGCTTTATGTCCCTGTTCCCTCATCTACCAGGCATTATGCCCCTGTTCCCTCATATTACAGGCATTATGTCCCTGTTCCTTCAAATTACAGGCTTTATGTCCCTGTTCCTTCATATTACCGTCTTTATGTCCCTGTTCCCTCATCTACCAGGCATTATGCCCCTGTTCCCTCATATTACAGGCATTATGTCCCTGTTCCTTCATATTACAGGCATTATGTCCCTGATCCTTCATAATACAGGCTTCATGTCCCTGTTCCTTCATATTACAGGCTTTATGTCCCTGTTCCCTCATATTACAGGCATTATGTCCCTGATCCTTCATATTACAGGCTTCATGTCCCTGTTCCTTCATATTACCGGCTTTATGCCCCTGTTCCCTCATATTACAGGCATTATGTCCCTGTTCCCTCATCTTACAGGCATGATGTCCCTGTTCCTTCATAATACCGGCATTATGTCCCTGTTCCTTCATAATACCGGCATTATGTCCCTGTTCACTCATAGTACCGGCATAATGTCCCTGTTCCCTCATATTACTGGCATTATGTCCCCTGTAGGAGGGTACAGGGACATAATGCCGGTAATATGTCCCTGTTTCCTCATCTTACAGGCATTATGTCCCTGTTCCTTCATATTAACAGCTTTATGTCCCTGCTTCCTCATTTTACAGACATTATGTCCCTGTTCCCTCATCTTACTGCCATTATCTCCCTGTTCCTTCTAATTACCGGCATTATTTCCCTGTTCCTTCATATTACCGGCATTATGTCCCTGTTCCTTCATATTACCGGCATTATGTCCCTGTTCCTTCATAATACAGGCATTTTGTCCCTGTTCCTTCTAATTACCGGCATTATTTCCCTGTTCCTTCATATTACCGGCATTATGTCCCTGTTCCTTCATATTACCGGCATTATGTCCCTGTTCCTTCATATTACAGGCATTTTGTCCCTGTTCCTTCATATTACCGGCATTATGTCCTTGTTCTTTCATGTTACCGGTATTATGTCCTTGTTCCTTCATATTACAGGCATTATGTCCCTGTTCCCTCATCTGAACCGGCATTATGTGCCTGTTACTTTATCTTACCGGAATTATATCTCTATTCCTTCATAATATTGGCATTACGTCCCGGGTTCCTTCATATTACCAGCATTACGTCCCTGTTTCTTCATATTACCGACATTACGTCCCGCCTCCTTCATATTATCGGCATTACGTCCCTGTTCCCTCATCTTACCGGCATTTTGTCCCTGCTTCCTCATCTTACCGGCATTATGTCCCTGTCCCCTCATATTACTGGCATTATGTCCAGTGTAGGAGGGCACAGGGACATAATGCCGGTAATATGTCCCTGTTCCCTCTTCTTCGAGGCATTATGTCCCTGTTACTTCATATTACTGGCATTACGTCCCCGTTCCCTCATCTTACCGGCATTTTGTCCCTGTTCCCTCATCTTACCGGCATTATGTCCCTGTTCCTTCATCTTACCGACATTATGTCCTTGTACTTTCATATTACCGGCATTATGTCCCTGTTCCCTCATTTTACCGGCATTACCTCCCTGTTCCTTCATATAACAGGCATTACGTCCCTGATCCTTCATATTACAGGCTTCATGTCCCTGTTTGTTCATATTACAGGCATTATGTCAATGTCCTCTCATATTACCGGCATAATGTCCCTGTCCCCTCATATTACTGGCATTATGTCCAGTGTAGGAGGGCACAGGGACATAATGCCGGTAATATGTCCCTGTTCCTTCATCTTCGAGCATTATGTCCCTGTTCCTTCATATTATTGGCGTTACGTCCCTGTTCCTTCATATTAGCAGCATTATATCTCTGTTCCTTCATATTACAGGCATTATGTCCCTGTTCCTTCATATTACCGGCATTATGTCCCTATTCCTTCATATTACAGGCTTTATGTCCCTTTTCCCTCATATTACAGGCATTATGCCATATGTAGGAGGGAAAATGGACATAATGCCGGTAATATGAAGGTACAGGGACAAAATGCCTGTAATATGAAGGAACAGGGACATAAAGCCGGTTATATGAAGGAACAGGGATATAATGCTGTAAGATGAGAAAACAGGGACATGTCCCTGTTCCTTCATATTACCGGCTTTAAGTCCCTGTTCCCTCATATTACCAACATTATGTCCCTGTTCCTTCATATTACAGGCATTTTGTCCCTGTTACTTCATCTTACCGACATTATGTCCCTGTTCCCTCATCTGAACCGAAATTATGTGCCTGTTCTTTCATCTTACCGGCATTATGTCCCTGTTCCTTCATATTATCGGCATTACGTCCCTGTTACTTCGACCGGCGTTACGTCCCGGTTTCTTCATATTATCGGCATTACGTCACTGTTCCCTCATCTTACCGTCATTATGTCCCTGTTCCCTCATCTTACCGGCATTATGTCCCTGTTCCTTCATCTTACCGACATCATGCCGGTAATATGAAAGTACAAGGACATAATGTCCCTGTTCCCTCATCTTACCGGCATTATACCCCTGTTCCTTCATATTATCGGCATTACCTCCCTGTTCCTTCATATAACAGGCATTATGTCCCTGTTCCTTCATATTAAAAGGCATTATGTCCCTGTTCCTTCATATTACAGGCATTATGTCCCTGTTCCTTCATATTACAGGTATTATGTCCCTGTTCCATCATATTACCGGCATTATGTCCCTGTTCCTTCATATTACAGGCATTATCTCCCTGTTCCCTCATCTTACAGGCATGATGTCCCTGTTCCTTCATAATAACGGCATTATGTCCCTGTTCCCTCATATTACCGGCATAATGTCCCTGTTCCCTCATATTCCTGGCATTATATCCCCTCTAGGAGGGTACTGGGACATAATGCCGGTAATATAATGTCTGTAATATGAGGGAACAGGGACATAAACCCTGTAATATGAAGGGACAGGGCTATAATGCCTGTAAGATGAGGAAACAGGGACATGTCCCTGTTCCTTCATATTACCGGCTTTATGTCCCTGTTCCCTCATATTACAGACATTATGTCCCTGTTCCCTCATATTACCGGCATTACGTCCCTGCTCCTTCATATTACCGGAATTACGTCCCTATTTCTTCAAATTACCGGCATTACGTCCTTGTTACTTCATATTACAGGCATTATGTCCTTGTTCCTTCATATTACCGGCATTATGTCCTTGTTCCCTCATCTTAACGGCATTTTGTCCCTATTCACTCATCTTACCGGCATTATGTCCCTGTTCCTTCCTTTTACCGGCATTATGTCCCTGTTCCTTCCTTTTACCGGCATTATGTCCCTGTTCCTACTTATTACCGGCATTATGTCCCTGTTCCCTCCTATTACCGCATTATGTCCCTATTCTATTACAGTGTGTAGAAGAAACCAGAGACTGCTCCTCCAATAACCAGGCAATTACAATAACGACTAAACACACTAGTGTTTGCGGCTACAATAACCTTGCACCAAAAAAAAGAAACAACAAAGTTTGTATTACAATAACCCAGAACAGACTAGCAACTATAGTCTGCTCCCCCTGTAATACAATAACCCAGAACAGACTAGCAACTATAGTCTACTTCACCTGTATTACAATAACCCCGCACAGACAAGAAGCTATAGTCTGCTCCACCTGTAATACAATAACCCGGCACAGACAAGAAGCTATAGTCTGCTCCCCCTGTAATACAATAACCCGGAACAGACTAGCAACTATAGTCTACTTCACCTGCAATACAATTACCCGGCACAGACAAGAAGCTATAGTCTGCTCCACCTGTATTATAATAATCCGGAAAAGACAAGCAACTATAGTTTGATTCACAGGTAATACAATAAACCCGCACAGAATAGACACCAGAGTCTACTTCACCTGTATAAATAAAACCCAGCACATACGTATTGATGTATTACAGATGGAACAGATTCTAGTGTACTGTAACAGACAAGACATTAGAGTACGCTCCACCTGTATTACAAGAAACCAAGTCCCAGCACATACAGTACAGGACAGGGACAGCCGGAATCAGAGAGACGGTCAGTAGCCAGGGACAGCCAAGTGCAGAGAGACGGTCAGGAGACAGGGACAGCCGAGTGCAGAGAGACGGTCAGTAGCCAGGGACAGCCGAGTGCAGAGAGACGGTCAGGAGACAGGGACTGCCGAGTGCAGAGAGACGGTCAGGAGCCAGGGACAGCCGAGTGCAGAGAGACGGTCAGTAGCCAAGTACAGCCAAGTGCAGAGAGACTATCAGGAGTCAGGGACAGTCGAGTATAGAGACACGGTCAGGAGCCTGGGACAGCCAAGTGCAGAGAAACGGTCAGGAGTCCGGGACAGCCGAGTGCAGAGAGACGTTCAGGAGTCAGGGACAGCCGAGTGCAGAGAGACGGTCAGGAGCCAGGGACAGCCAAGTATAGAGAGATGGTCAGGAGTCAGGGACAGCCGAGTATAGAGAGACTGTCAGGAGTCAGGGAAAGCCGAGTATAGAGAGACGATCAGGAGCCAGGGACAGTCGAGTGCAGAGAGACGGTCAGGAGTCAGGGACAGCCGAGTGCAGAGAGACGGTCAGGAGCCAGGGACAGCCAAATGCAGAGAGACGGTCAGGAGACAGGGATAGCCGACTGCAGAGAGACTGTCAGGAGTCAGGGACGGCCGAGTATAGAGAGACGGTCAGGAGCCTGGGACAGCCAAGTGCAGAGAAACGGTCAGGAGTCCGGGACAGCCGAGTATAGAGAGACGATCAGGAGTCAGGGACAGCCGAGTATAGACAGACGGTCAGGAGCCTGGGACAGCCAAGTGCAGAGAAACGGTCAGGAGTCCGGGACAGCCGAGTGCAGAGAGACGGTCAGGAGCCAGGGACAGCCAAGTATAGAGAGATGGTCAGGAGTCAGGGACAGCCGAGTATAGAGAGACTGTCAGGAGTCAGGGACAGTCGAGTGCAGAGAGACCGTCAGGAGACAGGGACAGCCGTGTGCAGAGAGACGGTCAGCAGACAGGGACAGCCGGAAACAGAGAGACGGTCAGAAGCCAGGGACAGCCGAGTGCAGAGAGACGGTCAGGAGCCAGGGACAGCCAAGTATAGAGAGATGGTCAGGAGTCAGGGACAGACGAGTATAGAGAGACTGTCAGGAGTCAGGGAAAGCCGAGTATAGAGAGACGATCAGGAGCCAGGGACAGTCGAGTGCAGAGAGACGGTCAGGAGCCAGGGACAGCCGAGGGCAAAGAGTGGGTTAGGAGACAGGAACAGCCAAGTGCAGAGAGACGGACATGAGTCAGGGACAGCCGATTGCCAAGAGGCGGTCAGGAGACAGGGACACGGCATAATGTCCCTGTTCCCTCATATTACCGGCATTATGTCCCTGTTCCCTCATCTTACAGGCATTATGTCCCTGTTCCTTCATATTACAGGCATTATGTCCTTGTTCCTTCATATTGCAGGCATTATGTCCGTGTCCCTTCATATTACCGGCATTATGTCCCTGTTCCCTCATCTTACCGGCATTAAGTCTTTGTTCCCTCATCTTACAGGCATTATAACCCTATTCCTTCATATTACCGGCATTACGTCCCTGTTCCTTCATATTATCGGCATTACGTCCCTGTTCCTTCATATTACAGGCATTATGTCCCTGTTCCCTCATCTTACAGGCATTATGTCCCTGTTCCTTCATATTACCGGCATTATGTCCTTGTTCCTTCATCTTACAGGCATTATGTCCCTGTTCCTTTATATTACAGGCATTTTGTACCTGTTCCTTCTTATTACAGGCATTATGTCCCTGTTCCTTCATATTACCGGCATTATGTCCCTGTTCCCTCATCTTACAGGCATTATGTCCCTGTCCCTTCATATTACCGGCATTATGTCCCTGCTCCCTCATCTTACCGGAATTACGTCCGTATTCCTTCATATTACCGGCATTATGTCGCTGTTCCTTCATCTTACCGGCATTATGACCCTGTTCCTTCATCTTACAGGCATTATGTCCCTGTTCCTTAATATTACAGGCAGTGATCTTCTACTTCTATATACACGGAGGTAGGGGCTTCAGTATCACGTCGGTCTTCCAGTGAGGAGCCGGATATGTGGACTGCAGTGTGTCCCCTAATAGCGTCCTAGAAGCAGCTGACTGAATTGGGTCTTAGACCAGGGAATGTTAATCTGAAGGGAAAGAGGATCACTCGCCAGCAAGTATAGCAGTAAGGTACTCAGGCAGCAAAACACATCCTCGTAGCGGCGCCGTCGGACGCCGTTTGTGCCGATGCCTGCACGTACACGAGTGGCAGAAACTCACCGCTGAATATCCGCTCAGTTGCTCATAGCGCTGTATAAGCGCCCGAGCAGTGGATCAAACAGCGGACTTGCGGTGTTGCTTCTTCGGCGTCCAGCTTGCTGCTGGGCAACGTGTTTCCGCAATCCTTGGAGAGAGGGCCAGTGTTTTCTTAGCTGCTGTCACTGCTACTAATGTTACCAGATTCTTACAACAAACAATAAATCTGTTACTGGGACCAACTTTGACACAAGTATCGGCTCGGCCCGTATCTCATTCTGCCGGACGGCTGGGATTAATAAGGCTGCTGGCAATAAATCTGTTAACCTCTAGTACTAATAATGACTCTGTCTGCTGTCCCGATATAGGACTCACTTTATTACAGTAACGCGTGCAGTTTCTTGCAGAGCAACATTTAGTGAGACGCATTCAATGAATGAAAAAGGACAAAACTGATGCAGCCGATACGGCATTTTACAAGAGCAAAACCCAATGTTGGAGGGGCCGTGTTTTCCAAGCTGCTCTCATTGCTACAAATGTTACGAGATTTTCAAAACAAACTAGCAATTTGTAGCACCAAGTTCCACATAAGTATGGACTTGCATTGTCTTGTATGTCACTTTGCCAGACTGCTGGTATAATCGAGCTGCTGGCAATACAATGACAGGAAACAGAATGCACCTATTTCTACTTCGTACTAACACTGTGCGTTGTCTATACTTAGGACTGACCTCATCACACTAACGCATGAAGTTGCTGCAGAGTAACATTTACTGAGACGCATTCAGAGAATGAAAAGGACAAATTGATGCAGCTCTATTCAGGAGTAAAATCTAATATCAGAGCTCCAATAGTGCGGTACTTGAGGGAGACGAACATTACAGCCCAGTTTGTCCCCTTTATGCCCCCACTTTTGATATTTGATTTATGTACCTTTCCCTTTTATTCCCCTTCATCTACGATAAGTCACAATGCTGAATGGGATTTGTTCATTAAATGGGGTGTTCTCTACACAGGGACCGTTCACCCCTTCCCTGTTAGGTAGAATATACCTCTAAGCTCGTTGTTTTATTGATCGATATTTTTTCTTAATTCAAGAGATCCTTTGATCCGTGCGCTTCTTGCCCTTCTCTTCCCCTCCCTTTTTCATTTGTTCACATTTAGTTGGTGGTGTACACCAGGGCAGAATTAGAAGCAATGAGAGTCCTTGAGAGGAATGGTTTGTTACCCTAATAGCGTCTCCTGTATATATAAAGCATTGCCGCAGACCCCTCGTAGGACTTCTCCTTTGTAGTTTAGGAACTGCTCTTATCCGTACATGGCGCGGGGATGGAATCTTACCTAAACACCTGGGATGATGGTGGTTATACTTCAGGGGGACCGAATTGTGACAAAGCTCTTGAGACTGGAAGATAGAATTTAAGACACTATGTAGTCAGGGGCGAGTTGTAGATCATGAACACGAATCACTGGAGTAGTTGTACTATTAATGTGTTCTATACAGTATAGTTAGTGCATCAATGAGGACTGCGCCACCATCTACCCGAGGCAGCAGTTAACTACTGCACCGCTCACCAGCTCCTGGGATTGGAGAGATTTAAAGCCACCAATAGAGAACAGACTCGTGGAAACCACCAATTAGCTGCACTGGGAGTGGCTAATGACGATTCCACAGGTCACATGACTTGCTCTTCCAGTAGAACAGTGGTCAGGCAGCGTTGCTCATTTGCATAGCCCGTGTATAAATACAGCGGCGGTGAGAGGGTAAAGCATTCCATTATCTCAGTTGTGAGTAGATCGCAGTGTGTTATCATGCCTGAGCCCGCCAAGTCTGCCCCGGCGCCCAAGAAGGGCTCCAAGAAAGCCGTGACCAAGACACAGAAGAAGGACGGCAAGAAGCGGAGAAAGAGCAGGAAGGAGAGCTACGCCATTTACGTGTACAAGGTGCTCAAGCAGGTCCACCCTGACACCGGCATCTCGTCCAAGGCCATGGGCATCATGAACTCCTTCGTCAATGACATCTTCGAGCGCATCGCAGGGGAAGCCTCCCGCCTGGCTCACTACAACAAGCGCTCCACCATCACCTCCCGGGAGATCCAGACTGCCGTGCGCCTGCTGCTGCCTGGAGAGCTGGCCAAGCACGCCGTGTCCGAGGGCACCAAGGCCGTCACCAAGTACACCAGCGCCAAGTAATGTGCCCCGTCCCTGCAGTAAGAACACAAAGGCTCTTCTAAGAGCCGCCCACCTTGTCTACAACAGAGCTGTGCCTGCTATTGTCTGGCCTCCCGCTAGTCCCCCTGTTCTATGTGCGGCCGTTCTCGTGTCGGTGCAGATGCTGCTTCATACATTATGTGGCTGCCGGACAGGGAGGGACAATGCCGCGTGTGAGGAAGCCGGGACACGGATCCTGCGGGCAGATGACCCGTCCCAATATCACACTGTCCAGAAGAAACGGAACATTGTACATTAGGAGACGGAAGGAAGCATGGGACATCTGTAAATAACAATGATGAGGGTAGTAGTCAGATTTATAACCGATGCCAGGGAGACTGCTTGTCGACGATAGAGAACAAGCAATCACACTGGCGAGGACTGGATAAAGGGTGGTTATTGTAATACAAGTGGAGCAGACTCTGGTGTCTCCTCTGTGCCGGGTATTGTAATACAGGAGGAGCAGACTCTGGTGTCTCCTCTGTGCCAGGTATTGTAATACAAGTGGAGCAGACTCTGGTGTCTCCTCTGTGCCGGGTATTGTAATACAAGTGGAGCAGACTCTGGTGTCTCCTCTGTACCGGGTATTGTAATACAGGAGGAGTAGACTCTGGTGTCTCCTCTGTGCCGGGTATTGGAATACAGGCGGAGCAGACTCTGGTGTCTCCTCTGTACCGGGTATTGTAATACAAGTGGAGCAGACTCTGGTGTCTCCTCTGTACCGGGTATTGTAATACAAGTGGAGCAGACTCTGGTGTCTCCTCTGTGCCGGGTATTGTAATGCAGGAGGAGCAGACTGATGTCTCCTCTGTACCGGGTATTGTAATACAGGTGGAACAGCCTCTATTTCTTGTCTGTGAGGGCTTCTTTTAATACAGGTGGAGCAGACTCTGGTGTCTATGCCCGGTTATTGGAGCAGTCTCTGGTTTCTTCTACACGTAATAGAATAGGGACATAATGCGGTAATATGAAGGAACAGGGACATAATGCCGGTAATAAGTAGGAACAGGGACGTAATGCCGGTAATAATAAGTAACAAGGACATAATGTCTGGAAGATAAGGTAACAGGGACATGTTACCGGCATTGTGTCCCTGTACCCTCCTACATAGGACATAATGCCAGTTATATGAGGGAACAGGGACATATTACCGGAATTGTGTCCCTGTACCCTCCTACAGGGGACATAATGCCACTAATATTAGGGAACAGGGACATAATGCCGGTAATTCGGGAACGATACGGATGTAATAAAGACGTGTTACATGTTTGTACGTCACCCCCTTTATACTGGAGATTGGCAGCGGACGTTGGAATTGTGCGTTTCACGGTATCGTTGGATAGAGAAGAATCAGCCCGTGCAGCCCGCAGATAAGCCCCTAATGCAGCAGCAGCTCTGCGCTATCACACCCGGGAATGTCCCCCCATATCCTGCAGCATGAAGGAGCGGCTGCACGGACTGAACGACTCTTCCAGACATGGGAGACCAGCGGGAATAAGGACATGCGCACGAATAAGCACAAGATGGAGGCGGCAGCTCTGTTGTAGACTTGGTGGGGGGCTCTTAGAAGAGCCTTTGGGTCCTTCCTGCGGGGACGGGGCACATTACTTGGCGCCTAATGAGAAGAAGCCGCCGCTGCTGCTTTATTCCTGCTCCATTCGAGTTCAGGCGGGAGATGTTCCTGTTGGTAGAGACAGAGGAGGGGGCGTGGTGTTATCTGCGAGTCTATAGAAATATTCAACTTCCTCATTGGCTACAGTGTCTGGCGTTGAATATCAGTTTTAGATGCGGCCAATCAGAGAAGAAGCTCTCTGCTCCATCCGGGTATAAGAAGTGACGGTCGGAGCGCAGCCGTTAGATCTGATCAGATAATAGACATGTCTGGAAGAGGAAAGCAAGGAGGCAAAGTGCGGGCTAAAGCCAAGACCCGCTCATCCCGTGCAGGACTTCAGTTCCCTGTCGGTCGTGTGCACAGACTTCTCCGCAAGGGTAACTACGCTGAGAGGGTCGGCGCCGGCGCTCCGGTCTACCTGGCCGCTGTGCTGGAATATCTGACCGCTGAGATCCTGGAACTGGCCGGAAATGCCGCCCGGGACAACAAGAAGACCCGAATCATCCCCCGTCACCTGCAGCTGGCCGTGCGCAATGACGAGGAGCTCAACAAGCTGCTGGGTGGTGTGACCATCGCTCAGGGAGGCGTCCTGCCCAACATCCAGGCCGTTCTGCTGCCCAAGAAGACCGAGAGCAGCAAAAGCGCCAAGAGCAAGTGAGCGCCGCTTATCCCACATTTAACCACAAAGGCTCTTTTAAGAGCCGCCCACGTGATCCTTAGAACAGAGCTCTCACCGCTGATCTCCGATATGTAAACGTTCTGCGCCAGATAAGTGGCTCTGCTTGTACAGAGATCTAGCCATATCAATTCATATACCGCGGGGTTTCACATTGAAGAGGAAGCCGTAGGGTGGGTGGGTGTAGAACTGCGTTACTCATGACCTATACATTCACTACTGTCTCGTGCAGATGATGGCGCTGTCCTCATTGGTGCACTAACTATACTGTACAGGACACATTAATAGTACAACTACTCCAGTGATTAATGTTCACGATCTACAACCCGTCCCCGACTACATAATATCTTAAATTATAACTTCCAGTCTCTCTGGATTCTTCGAATGCGTCTCAGTAAATGTTACTCTGCAGCAACTTCATGCGTTAGTGGGATGAGGGGAGTCCTAAGTATAGACAACGCACAGTGTTAGTACGAAGTAGAAATAGGTGCATTCTGTTTCCTGTCATTGTATTGCCAGCAGCTCGATTATACCAGCAGTCTGGCAAAGTGACATACAAGACAATGCAAGTCCATACTTATGTGGAACTTGGTGCTACAAATTGCTAGTTTGTTTTGAAAATCTCGTAACATTTGTAGCAATGAGAGCAGCTTGGAAAACACGGCCCCTCCAACATTGGGTTTTACTCTTGTAAAATGCCGTATCAGCTGCATCAGTTTCTCCTTTTTCATTCATTGAATGCGTCTCACTAAATGTTGCTCTGCAAGAAACTGCACGCGTTACTGTAATAAAGTGAGTCCTATATAGGGACAGCAGACAGATTCATTATTAGTACTAGAGGTTAACAGATTTATTGCCAGCAGCCTTATTAATCCCAGCCGTCCGGCAGAATGAGATACGGGCCGAGCCGATACTTGTGTCAAAGTTGGTCCCAGTAACAGATTTATTGTTTGTTGTGAGAATCTGGTAACATTAGTAGCAGTGACAGCAGCTAAGAAAACACTGGCCCTCTCTCCAAGGATTGCGGAAAGCACGTTGCCCAGCAGCAAGCTGGACGCCGAAGAAGCAACACCGCAAGTCCGCTGTTTGATCCACTGCTCGTGCGCTTATACAGCGCTATGAGCAACTGAGCGGATATTCAGCGGTGAGTTTCTGCCACTCCTGTACGTGCAGGCATCGGCACAAACGGCGTCCGGCAGCGCCGCTACGAGGAGGTGTTTTCCTGCCGGAGGATCACTCGCCAGCAAGTATAGCACTAAGGTACTCTTTCCCTTCACATTAACATTCCCGGGTCTAAGACCCAATTCAGTCAGCTGCTTCTAGGACGCTATTAGGGGACACACTGCAGTCCACATATCAGGCTCCTCACTGGAAGACCGACGTGATACTGAAGCCCCTACCCCCGTGTATATAGAAGTAGAAGGTCACTGCTCAGATGATACACGAGCGGTCACCAGCAGACATCATAGCTGATCTATAGAGGATGTGGCGGCTCTGAGAAGAGCCTTTGTGTTGTGTAAGATGGAGCTGAGCAGGAGCGGAATTAACCTCCGAAGCCGTAGAGTGTGCGGCCCTGGCGTTTGAGCGCGTACACCACGTCCATAGCGGTGACGGTCTTCCTCTTAGCGTGCTCGGTGTAGGTGACGGCGTCACGGATGACGTTCTCCAGGAAAACCTTCAGGACGCCGCGAGTCTCTTCATAGATGAGACCGGAGATGCGTTTAACGCCTCCCCTGCGAGCTAGACGGCGGATTGCAGGCTTGGTGATGCCCTGGATGTTATCACGGAGCACCTTCCTGTGCCGCTTAGCACCGCCCTTTCCGAGTCCTTTTCCTCCTTTACCACGACCAGACATCCTGTCAGCTGGAGCTATAGAGAACTATTGTACCGAGAACCGCGGGGTGCGTCTTTATATAGACTTTGTGCGGACCAGAGAGAGAACTGTTACTCATGTCACTTTCGGGGCGTTTCTCTCAGCTAATTTACATTACCAATCCCTCCCCCTCCCGTTGATTGGCTTAACTCAGATTTTGAATTGCACGTTCATTTTACAATACCGGCCGCTCTTTTCCCGCTTCTACTTGTACTTTCATATTATGCATTATGTCCCTGTTCCTTCATATTACCGGCATTATGTCCCTGTTCCCTTATCTTACCGGCATTACGTCACTGTTCCTTCATATTACCGGCATTATGTCCCTGTTTCTTCATATTACCAGCATTACGTCCCTGTTCCTTCATATTACAGAAATTGCGTCCCTATTCCTTCATATTACCGGCATTATGTCCTTGTTCCTTCATATTACAGCCATTATGTCCCTGTTCCTTCATATAACCGGCATTAAGTCCCTGTTCCCTCATCTTACCGGCATTATGTCCATATTCCCTCATCTGAACCGGCATTATGTCCCTGCTCCTTCATATTACCGGCATTACGTCCCTGTTCCTTCATATTTGTGGCATTATGTCCCTGTTCCCTCATCTTACCGGCATTTTGTCCTTGTTCCTTCATCTTACCGGAATTACGTCACTGTTCCTCCATATTACTGGAATTACGTCCCTGTGCCTTCATATTACCGGCTTTATGTCCCTGTTCTCTCATATTACAGACATTATGTCCCTGTTCCCTCATCTTACCGGAATTGTGTCCCTGTTCCCTCATCTTACCGGCATTATGTCCCTGTTCCTTCATCTTACCGGCATTACGTCCCTATTCATTCATATTACCGGCATTACATCCCTGTTCCTTCATATTGCCGGCATTACGTCCCTGTTCCTTCATATTACCGGCATTAGGTCCCTGTTTCTTAATATTATCGGCATTACATCCCTGTTCCTTCATATTACCGGCATTATTTTCCTCTTACTTCATATTACTGCCATTAGGTTCCCTCATCTTTCAGACATTATGTCCCTGTTCCCTCATATTACCGGCATTACGTCCCTGCTCCTTCATATTATCGGCATTACGTCCCTGTTTCTTCATATTACCAGCATTACGTCCCAGTTCCTTCATATTACCAGAATTGCGTCCCTATTCCTTCATATTACCGGCATTAGGTCCCTGTTCCTTCATATTACCAGCATTATGTCCCTGTTCCTTCATATTACAGGCATTTTGTCCCTGTTCCTTCATATTACAGGCATTATGTCCCTGTTCCTTCATATAACCGGCATTAAGTCCCTGTTCCCTCATATTACCGGCATTATGTCCCTGTTCCCTCACCTTACCGGCATTATGTCCCTGTTCCCTCATTTGAACCGGAATTATCTGCCTGTTCCTCTATATTACCGGAATTACGTCCCTATTCCTTCATATTACCGGCATTACGTCCCTGTTCCTTCATATTACCGGCAATACGTCCCTGTTCCTTCATATTACAGGCATTATGTCCCTGTTCCTTCAAATTACCGGAATAACTTCCCTGTTACTTCATATTACCGGCATTATTTTCCTGTTCCTTCATATAACCGGCATTATGTTCACTGTAGGAGGGTACAGGGACATAATGCCGGTAATATGTCCCTGTTCCCTCATCTTACAGGCATTACGTCGCTGCTCCTTCATATTACCAGCATTACGTCCCTGTTCCTTCATATTACAGGCATTATGACCCTGTTCCTTCATATTACAGGCATTATGTCCTTGTTCTTTCATATTACCGGCATTATGTCCCTGTTCCTTCATATAACCGGCATTAAGTCCCTGTTCCCTCATCTTACCGGCATTATGTCCCTGTTCCCTCATCGTACCGGCATTATGTCCCTGTTCCCTCATTTGAACCGAAATTACGTCCCTGTTCCTTCATATTACCAGCATTACGTCCCAGTTCCTTCATATTACCAGAATTGCGTCCCTATTCCTTCATATTACTGGCATTATGTCCCTGTTCCTTCATATTACCAGCATTATGTCCCTGTTCCTTCATATTACATGCATTTTGTCCCTGTTCCTTCATATTACAGGCATTATGTCCCTGTTCCTTCATATAACCGGCATTAAGTCCCTGTTTCCTCATATTACCGGCATTATGTCCCTGTTCCCTCAGCTAACCGGCATTATGTCCCTGTTCCCTCATTTGAACCGGTATTATGTGCCTGTTCCTCCATATTACCGGAATTACGTCCCTATTCCTTCATATTACCAGAATTGCGTCCCTGTTCCTTCATATTACAGGCATTATGTCCCTGTTCCTTCATATTACCGGCATTATTTCCCTGTTACTTCATATTACAGGCATTATGTCCCTGTTCCCTCATCTTACAGGCATTATGTCCTTGTTCCTTCATATTACAGGCATTATGTCCCTGTTCCTTCATCGTACCGGCATTAAGTCCCTGTTCCTTCATGTTAACGGCATTATGTCCCTGTTCCCTTATCTTACCGGCATTACGTCACTGTTCCTTCATATTACCGGCATTATGTCCCTGTTTCTTCATATTACCAGCATTACGTCCCTGTTCCTTCATATTACAGAAATTGCGTCCCTATTCCTTCATATTACCGGCATTATGTCCTTGTTCCTTCATATTACAGCCATTATGTCCCTGTTCCTTCATATAACCGGCATTAAGTCCCTGTTCCCTCATCTTACCGGCATTATGTCCATATTCCCTCATCTGAACCGGCATTATGTCCCTGCTCCTTCATATTACCGGCATTACGTCCCTGTTCCTTCATATTTGTGGCATTATGTCCCTGTTCCCTCATCTTACCGGCATTTTGTCCTTGTTCCTTCATCTTACCGGAATTACGTCACTGTTCCTCCATATTACTGGAATTACGTCCCTGTGCCTTCATATTACCGGCTTTATGTCCCTGTTCTCTCATATTACAGACATTATGTCCCTGTTCCCTCATCTTACCGGAATTGTGTCCCTGTTCCCTCATCTTACCGGCATTATGTCCCTGTTCCTTCATCTTACCGGCATTACGTCCCTATTCATTCATATTACCGGCATTACATCCCTGTTCCTTCATATTGCCGGCATTACGTCCCTGTTCCTTCATATTACCGGCATTAGGTCCCTGTTTCTTAATATTATCGGCATTACATCCCTGTTCCTTCATATTACCGGCATTATTTTCCTCTTACTTCATATTACTGCCATTAGGTTCCCTCATCTTTCAGACATTATGTCCCTGTTCCCTCATATTACCGGCATTACGTCCCTGCTCCTTCATATTATCGGCATTACGTCCCTGTTTCTTCATATTACCAGCATTACGTCCCAGTTCCTTCATATTACCAGAATTGCGTCCCTATTCCTTCATATTACCGGCATTAGGTCCCTGTTCCTTCATATTACCAGCATTATGTCCCTGTTCCTTCATATTACAGGCATTTTGTCCCTGTTCCTTCATATTACAGGCATTATGTCCCTGTTCCTTCATATAACCGGCATTAAGTCCCTGTTCCCTCATATTACCGGCATTATGTCCCTGTTCCCTCACCTTACCGGCATTATGTCCCTGTTCCCTCATTTGAACCGGAATTATCTGCCTGTTCCTCTATATTACCGGAATTACGTCCCTATTCCTTCATATTACCGGCATTACGTCCCTGTTCCTTCATATTACCGGCAATACGTCCCTGTTCCTTCATATTACAGGCATTATGTCCCTGTTCCTTCAAATTACCGGAATAACTTCCCTGTTACTTCATATTACCGGCATTATTTTCCTGTTCCTTCATATAACCGGCATTATGTTCACTGTAGGAGGGTACAGGGACATAATGCCGGTAATATGTCCCTGTTCCCTCATCTTACAGGCATTACGTCGCTGCTCCTTCATATTACCAGCATTACGTCCCTGTTCCTTCATATTACAGGCATTATGACCCTGTTCCTTCATATTACAGGCATTATGTCCTTGTTCTTTCATATTACCGGCATTATGTCCCTGTTCCTTCATATAACCGGCATTAAGTCCCTGTTCCCTCATCTTACCGGCATTATGTCCCTGTTCCCTCATCGTACCGGCATTATGTCCCTGTTCCCTCATTTGAACCGAAATTACGTCCCTGTTCCTTCATATTACCAGCATTACGTCCCAGTTCCTTCATATTACCAGAATTGCGTCCCTATTCCTTCATATTACTGGCATTATGTCCCTGTTCCTTCATATTACCAGCATTATGTCCCTGTTCCTTCATATTACATGCATTTTGTCCCTGTTCCTTCATATTACAGGCATTATGTCCCTGTTCCTTCATATAACCGGCATTAAGTCCCTGTTTCCTCATATTACCGGCATTATGTCCCTGTTCCCTCAGCTAACCGGCATTATGTCCCTGTTCCCTCATTTGAACCGGTATTATGTGCCTGTTCCTCCATATTACCGGAATTACGTCCCTATTCCTTCATATTACCAGAATTGCGTCCCTGTTCCTTCATATTACAGGCATTATGTCCCTGTTCCTTCATATTACCGGCATTATTTCCCTGTTACTTCATATTACAGGCATTATGTCCCTGTTCCCTCATCTTACAGGCATTATGTCCTTGTTCCTTCATATTACAGGCATTATGTCCCTGTTCCTTCATCGTACCGGCATTAAGTCCCTGTTCCTTCATGTTAACGGCATTATGTCCCTGTTCCCTTATCTTACCGGCATTACGTCACTGTTCCTTCATATTACCGGCATTATGTCCCTGTTTCTTCATATTACCAGCATTACGTCCCTGTTCCTTCATATTACAGAAATTGCGTCCCTATTCCTTCATATTACCGGCATTATGTCCTTGTTCCTTCATATTACAGCCATTATGTCCCTGTTCCTTCATATAACCGGCATTAAGTCCCTGTTCCCTCATCTTACCGGCATTATGTCCATATTCCCTCATCTGAACCGGCATTATGTCCCTGCTCCTTCATATTACCGGCATTACGTCCCTGTTCCTTCATATTTGTGGCATTATGTCCCTGTTCCCTCATCTTACCGGCATTATGTCCCTGTACCCTCATTTGAACCGGCATTACGTCCCTGTTCCTTCATGTTAACGGCATTATGTCCCTGTTCCCTTATCTTACCGGCATTACGTCACTGTTCCTTCATATTACCGGCATTACGTCCCTGTTCCTTCATACTAACGGCATTACGTCCCTGTTCCCTCATCTTACCGGCATTTTGTCCCCGTTCACTTATCTTACCGGCATTATGTCCCTGTTCTTTCATCTTACCGGCATTACGTTCCTGTTCCTCCATATTACCGGAATTACGTCCCTATTCCTTCATATTACCGGCATTACGTCCCTGTTCCTTCATATTACCGGCAATACGTCCCTGTTCCTTCATATTACAGGCATTATGTCCCTGTTCCTTCATATTACCGGCATTATTTCCCTGTTACTTCATATTACCGGCATTATGTCCCTGTTCCTTCATATTACTGAAATTATGTCCACTGTAGGAGGGTACAGGGACATAATGCCGGTAATATGTCCCTGTTCCCTAATTTTACCGGCATTACGTCCCTGCTTCTTCATATTATCGGCATTACGTCCCTGTTTCTTCATATTACCAGCATTACGTCCCTGTTCCTTCATATTACCAGAATTGCGTCCCTATTCCTTCATATTACCGGCATTATGTCCTGTTCCTTCATATTACAGGCATTTTGTCCCTGTTCCTTCATATAATAAGCATTATGTCCCTGTTCCCTCATCTTACCGGCATTATGTCCCTGTTCCCTCATTTGAACCGGCATTATGTGCCTGTTCCTTCATATTATCGGCATTACGTCCCTGTTCCTTCAAATTACCGGAATTACGTCCCTGTTCCTTCATATTAACGGCATTACGTCCCTGTTCCTTCATATTATCGGCATTATGTCCCTGCTCCTTCATATTATCTGTATTACGTCCCTGTTCCCTCATCTTACCGGCATTTTGTCCCTGTTCCCTCATCTTACTGGCATTTTGTCCCTGTTCCTTCATCTTACCCACATTATGTCCTTGTACTTTCATATTACAGGCATTATGTCCCTGTTCCTTCATATCACAGGCATTACGTCCCTGTTCCTTCATATTACAGGCTTTTTCTGTGTCCCTGTTCCCTCATCTTACCGGCATTATGTCCCTGTTCCTTCAAATTACAGGCAATATGTCCCTGTTCCTTCATATTACAGGCATTATTTCCTTGTTCCTTCATACTACAAGCATTATGTCCCTGATCCTTCATATTACAGGCTTCATGTCCCTGTTCCTTCATATTACCAGCATAATGTCCCTGTACCCTCATATTACTGGCATTATGTCCCGTGTAGGAGGGCACAGGGACATAATGCCGGTAATATGTCCCTGTTCCCTCATCTTACAGGCATAATGTCCCTGTTCCTTCATATTACCGGCTTTATGTCCCTGTTCTCTCATATTACAGACATTATGTCCCTGTTCCTTCATATTATCGGCATTACGTCCCTGTTTCTTCATATTACCAGCATTACGTCCCAGTTCCTTCATATTACCAGAATTGCGTCCCGATTCCTTTATATTACCGGCATTATGTCCCTCTTCATTCATATTACAGGCATTTTGTCCCTGTTCCTTCATATTACAGGCATTATGTCCCTGTTCCTTCATATAACCGGCATTAAGTCCCTGTTCCCTCATATTACCGGCATTTTGTCCCTGTTCCCTCACCTAACCGGCATTATGTCCCTGTTCCCTCATTTGAACCGGCATTATGTGCCTGTTCCTCCATATTACCGGAATTACGTCCCTATTCCTTCATATTACCGGCAATACGTCCCTGTTCCTTCATATTACAGACATTATGTCCCTGTTCCTTCATATTACCGGCATTATTTTCCTGTTCCTTCATATTACAGGCATTATGTCCACTGTAGGAGGGTACAGGGACATAATGCCGGTAATATGTCCCTGTTCCCTCATCTTACAGGCATTATGTCCCTGTTTCTTCATATTACCAGTATTACGTCCCTGCTCCTTCATATTACCGAAATTGCGTCCCTATTCCTTCATATTACCGGCATTATGTCCCTGTTTCCTCATCTTACAGGCATTATGTCCCGATTCCTTCATATTACCGGCATTATGTCCCTGTTCCTTTATATTACATGCATTTTGTACCTGTTCCTTCTTATTACAGGCATTATGTCCCTGTTTCCTCATCTTACAGGAATTTTGTCCCTGTTCTTTCATATTACCGGCATTATGTCCCTGTTCCCTCATCTTACAGGCATTTTGTACCTGTTCCTTCTTATTACAGGCATTATGTCCCTGTTTCCTCATCTTACAGGCATTATGTCCCTATTCCTTCATATTACCGGCATTATGTCCCTGTTCCTTCATCTTACAGGCATTATATCCCTGTTCCTTTATATTACATGCATTTTGTACCTATTCCTTCATATTACCGGCATTATGTCCCTATTCCTTCATATTACCGGCATTATGTCCCTATTCCTTCATATTACCGGCATTACGTCCCTGTTCCTTTATATTACCGGCAATACGTCCCTGTTCCTTCATATTACAGGCATTACGTCCCTGTTCCTTCATATTACAGGCATTATGTCCCTGTTGCTTCATATTACAGGCTTCATGTCCCTGTTCCTTCATATTACCGCCATTATTTTCCTGTTCCTTCATATTACTGCCATTATGTCCACTGTAGGAGGGTACAGGGACATAATGCCGGTAATATGTCCCTGTTCCCTCATATCACCGGCATTACGTCCCTGCTCCTTCATATTATCGGCATTACGTCCCTGTTTCTTCATATTACCAGCATTACGTCCCTGTTACCAGCATTATGTCCTGTTTCCTTCATATTACAGGCATTTTGTCCCTGTTCCTTCATATTACAGCCATTATGTCCTTGTTCTTTCATATTACCGGCATTATGTCCCTGTTCCTTCATATAACCGACATTAAGTCCCTGTTCCCTCATCTTACCGGCATTATGTCCCTGTTCCCTCATTTGAACCGGCATTATGTGCCTGTTCCTCCATATTACCGGAATTACGTCCCTATTCCTTCATATTACCGGCAATACGTCCCTGTTCCTTCATATTACAGACATTATGTCCCTGTTCCTTCATATTACCGGCATTATTTTCCTGTTCCTTCATATTACAGGCATTATGTCCACTGTAGGAGGGTACAGGGACATAATGCCGGTAATATGTCCCTGTTCCCTCATCTTACAGGCATTATGTCCCTGTTTCTTCATATTACCAGTATTACGTCCCTGCTCCTTCATATTACCGAAATTGCGTCCCTATTCCTTCATATTACCGGCATTATGTCCCTGTTCCTTCATATTACCAGCATTATGTCCCTGTTCCTTCATATTACAGGCATTTTGTCCCTATGCCTTCATATTACAGGCATTATGTCCTTGTTCCTTCATATTACAGGCATTATGTCCCTGTTCCTTCATCTTACCGGCATTATGTCCCTGTTCCCTCATCTTACCGGCATTATGTCCCTGTTCCCACATTTGAACCGGCATTACGTCCCTGTTCCTTCATTTTACCGGCATTACGTCCCTGTTCCTTCATATTAACGCATTATGTCCCTGTTCCCTTATCTTACAGGCATTATGTCCCTGTTCCTTCATATTACAGGCATTTTGTCCCTATGCCTTCATATTACAGGCATTATGTCCCTGTTCCTTCATATTACCGGCATTACGTCCCTGTTCCTTCATTCTACCGGCATTACGTCCCTGTTCCCTCATCTTACCGGCATTTTGTCCCTGTTCCCTCATCTTACCGGCATTATGTCCCTGTTCCTTCATCTTACCGGCATTACGTTCCTGTTCCTCCATATTACCGGAATTACGTCCCTATTCCTTCATATTACCGGCATTACGTCCCTGTTTCTTCATATTACCAGCATTACGTCCCTGTTCCTTCATATTACCAGAATTGCGTCCCTATTCCTTCATATTACCGGCATTATGTCCTGTTCCTTCGTATTACAGGCATTTTGTCCCTGTTCCTTCATATTATAGGCATTATCTCCTTGTTCTTTCATATTATCGGCATTATGTCCCTGTTCCTTCATATTACAGGCATTATGTCCCTGCTCCTTCATATTATCGGCATTACGTCCCTGTTTCTTCATATTACCAGAATTGCGTCCCTATTCCTTCATATTACAGGCATTTTGTCCCTGTTCCTTCATATTATCGGCATTACGTCCCTGTTCCTTCATATTACCGGCATTATGTCCCTGTTCCTTCATATTATCGGCATTATGTCCCTGTTCCTTCATATTATCGGCATTACGTCCCTGTTCCTTCATATTATCTGCATTACGTTCCTTTTCCCTCATCTTACCGGCATTTTGTCCCTGTTCCCTCATCTTACCGGCATTTTGTCCCTGTTCCCTCATTTTAGCGGCATTATGTCCCTGTTCTCTCATCTTACCGGCATTATGTCCCTGTTCCTTCATATTACAGGCATTATTTCCCTGCTCCTTCATATTACCGGCATTATGTCCCTGTTCCTCCATATTATCGGCATTATGTCCCTGTTCCTTCATATTATCGGCATTATTTCCCTGTTCCCTCATCTTACCGGCATTTTGTCCCTGTTCCATCATTTTAGCTGCATTATGTCCCTGTTCTCTCATCTTACCGGCATTATGATCCTGTTCCTTCATATTACCGGCATTATGTCCCTGTTCCTTTATATTACCGGCATTATTTCCCTGTTCCTTCATATTACAGGTATTATGTACCTGTTCCTTCATATTACCGGAATTACGTCCCTATTCCTTCATATTACCGGCATTACGTCCCTGTTCCTTTATATTACCGGCAATACGTCCCTGTTCCTTCATATTACAGGCATTACGTCCCTGTTCCTTCATATTACAGGCATTATGTCCCTGTTCCTTCATATTACAGGCTTCATGTCCCTGTTCCTTCATATTACCGCCATTATTTTCCTGTTCCTTCATATTACTGCCATTATGTCCACTGTAGGAGGGTACAGGGACATAATGCCGGTAATATGTCCCTGTTCCCTCATATTACCGGCATTACGTCCCTGCTCCTTCATATTATCGGCATTACGTCCCTGCTCCTTCATATTACCAGCATTACGTCCCTGTTACCAGCATTATGTCCTGTTTCCTTCATATTACAGGCATTTTGTCCCTGTTTCTTCATATTACAGGCATTATGTCCTTGTTCTTTCATATTACCGGCATTATGTCCCTGTTCCTTCATATAACCGACATTAAGTCCCTGTTCCCTCATCTTACCGGCATTATGTCCCTTTTCCCTCATCTTACCGGCATTATGTCCCTGTTCCTTCATTTTACAGGCATTATGTCCCTGTTCCTTCATATTACCGCCATTATTTCCCTGTTCCTTCATATTATCGGCATTATGTCCCTGTTCCTTCATATTACCGGCATAATGTCCCTGTTCCTTCATATTACCGGCATTATGTCCCTGTTCCTTCATATTACAGGCATTATGTCCCTGTTCCTTCATATTACCGGCATTATGTCCCTGTTCCTTCATATTACAGGCATTATGTCCCTGTTCCTCCATATTATCGGCATTATGTCCCTGTTCCTTCATATTATCGGCATTATTTCCCTGTTCCTTCATATTACCGGCATTATGTGCCTGTTCCTTCATATTATCGGCATTACGTCCCTGCTCCTTCATATTATCGGCATTATGTCCCTGTCCCCTCATATTACCGGCATCATGTCCCTATTCCTTCATATTACCGGCAACATGTCCCTGTTCCTTCATATTACAGGCATTCTGTCCCTGTTCCTTCATATTACCGGCATTATGTCCCTGTTCCTTCATATTATCGGCATTACCTCCCTGTTCCTTCATATTATCGGCATTACGTCCCTGTTTCTTCATATTACCGGCTTTACGTTCCTGTTCCTTCATATTACAGACATTATGTCCCTGTTCCTTCTTATTACCGGCATTACGTCCCTGTTCTTTCATATTACAGGCATTTTGTCCCTGTTCCTTCATATTACCGGCATTATGTCCCTGTTCCTTCATATAACCGGCATTAATTCCCTTTCCCCTCATCTTACCTGCATTATGTCCCTGTTCCCTCATTTGAACCGGCATTATGTGCCTGTTCCTTCATATTATCGGCATTACGTCCCTGTTCCTTCATATTATCGGCATTATGTCCCAGTTCCTTCATATTATCGGCATTACGTCCCTGTTCCTTCATATTATCGGCATTATGTCCCTGCTTCTTCATATTATCGGCATTACGTCCCTGTTCCCTCATCTTACCGGCATTTTGTCCCTGTTCCTTCATCTTACCCACATTTAGTCCCTGTTCCCTCATCTTACCGGCATTATGTCCCTGTTCCCTCATCTTACCGGCATTATGTCCCTGTACCCTCATTTGATCCGGCATTATGTGCCTGTTTCTTCATATTATCGGCATTACGTCCCTGTTCCTTCATATTAACGGCATTACGTCCCTGTTCCTTCATATTACCGGCATTACGTCCCTGTTCTTTCATATTACAGGCATTTTGTCCCTGTTCCTTCATATTACAGGCATTATGTCCTTGTTCTTTCATATTACCGGCATTATGTCCCTGTTCCTTTATATAACCGGCATTAATTCCCTTTCCCCTCATCTTACCGGCATTATGTCCCTGTACCCTCATTTGAACCGGCATTACGTCCCTGTTCCTTCATATTAACGGCATTACGTCCCTGTTCCCTCATATTACCGGAATTACGTCCCTGTTCCTTCATATTATCGTCATTACGTCCCTGTTCCTTCTTATTACAGGCATTATGTCCCTGTTCCTTCATCTTACAATCATTATGTCCCTGTTCCTTCTTATTACCGGCATTATGTCCTCCAGTCCCATCACCCTCTGGTCTATCTGCTTCATGTCATACTATGAAAGAATGCTCTAGAGATTGACATGTGACAGGACTGTGTCTGGAAATGACAGCTCCTGTACACTCGGAGTCGTCTGCTGATGGAGAATGGGATTCGTCCGGTGAGAAAAAATGTTTTCCCTTCTGAGGAACGTATCCATTTTTAGGTTGGGTTTTGTGCGGCCCAGTAGTTCTCCGTTTGTCCCCGATTCCACCCTTCGTGGCCGGGTTTTACCCGTTTAGCTGGAGGATTGCGGCATGTTGGTGAAGAGCTCTGGAATCAGGCGACCATCACACAGCGCGGCTAGCTCTGACCCACAACTTACTTTATTTCATCAGAAAACTTGCAATCTGAAGAAAGTTCAGGCTCCACAACTTACTCAAAGCATCCTGTCAGGTCTCCCAGAACTCTTTCCTAGAGGGGACCTCAGAGGGTCGGGACTGTTACTCATGTGTCCCGATTCGTGTTGGATTTCTATTTGTAGTTACAGCAGGTTGCCAAGCAAGCCAACTCACACTAGCAATGTCTTCCTGCTAGGGGCCACAGTTCCATGCTTCCAGACACATTAAGTTGCCATTGAAACAAGCCCAGCGGCCCATTTAAAGAGGGATCCAACCTGCCATCCCTTACCTGCAAATGAAGGCACTTCCTTGTGTTTCACTGGTTGTTCTGGACTTCAATCATCCGCTTGTTGCTGTATTCTGCCTCTCTCTCGCTCCTTTTGATTTCTTGTCTGGTACATGTAGCTCTACTCCGGGTTTTCACTACTCCGGGCTGTCACTACTCCGGGCTGTCACTACTCCGGGCTTTCACTACTCCGGGCTTTCACTACTCCGGGATTTCACTACTCCGGGATTTCACTACTCCGGGATTTCACTACTCCGGGCTTTCACTACTCCGGGTTGTCACTACTCCGGGTTTTCACTACTCCGGGCTTTCACTACTCCGGGCTTTCACTACTCCGGGCTTTCACTACTCCGGGCTTTCACTACTCCGGGTTTTCACTACTCCGGGTTTTCACTACTCCGGGTTTTCACTACTCCGGGTTTTCACTACTCCGGGTTTTCACTACTCCGGGCTTTCACTACTCCGGGCTTTCACTACTCCGGGTTTTCACTACTCCGGGCTTTCACTACTCCGGGTTTTCACTACTCCGGGCTTTCACTACTCCGGGCTTTCACTACTCCGGGCTTTCACTACTCCACAGTTTAAATTAGCGAGCACCAAACGTGACAACGTGCGCTCCTACACGGGACATAATGCCGGGATTATGAGGGAACAGGGACATAATGCCGATAATATGAGGGAACAGGGACATTATGCCGGTAAGATGAGGGAACAGGGACATTATGCCGGTAATATGAAGGAACAGGGACATAATGCCAGTAATATCAGGGAACAGGGACATTATGCCGGTAATATGAGGGAACAGGGACATTATGCCGGTAATATGAGAGGACAGGGACATAATGCCGGTAATATGAGGGAACAGGGACGTAATGCCGGTAATATGAAGAAACAGGAACATAAAGCCGGTAATATGAAGGAATAGGGACATAATTGCTGGATGTATATAGTGGAGTGATAGGTGTATATGGTATATTGATGGGTGTATATAGTGGAGCGATAGGTGTATATGGTATATTGATGGGTGTATATAGTGGAGTGCTGGGTGTATATGGTATATTGCTGGTTGTATATAGTATATTGCTGGGTGTATATAGTGGAGTGCTGGTTGTATATGGTAAATTGCTGGGTGTATATAGTGGAGTGCTGGTTGTATATAGTGGAGTGCTGGGTGTATATGGTGTATTGCTGGGTGTATATAGTGTAGTGCTGGGTGTATATAGTGGAGTGCTGGGTGTATATAGTGTATTGCTGGGTGTATATAGTGGAGAGCTGGGTGTATATAGTGGAGAGCTGGGTGTATATAGTGGAGAGCTGGGTGTATATGGTGGAGTGCTGGGTGTATATAGTGGAGTGCTGGTTGTATATAGTGGAGAGCTGGGTGTATATAGTGTAGTGCTGGGTGTATATAGTGGAGAGCTGGGTGTATATAGTGGAGAGCTGGGTGTATATGGTGGAGTGCTGGGTGTATATGGTGTATTGCTGGGTGTATATAGTGGAGTGCTGGGTGTATATAGTGGAGTGCTGGGTGTATATAGTGGAGTGCTGGGTGTATATAGTGGAGTGCTGGGTGTATATAGTGGAGTGCTGGGTGTATATAGTGGAGAGCTGGGTGTATATAGTGGAGTGCTGGGTGTATATAGTGGAGTGCTGGGTGTATATAGTGGAGTGCTGGGTGTATATAGTGGAGTGCTGGGTGTATATAGTGTATTGCTGGGTGTTTATAGTGGAGTGCTGGGTGTATATAGTGGAGTGCTGGTTGTATATAGTATATTGCTGGGTGTATATATTGGAGTGCTGGTTGTATATGGTATATTGCTGGGTGTATATAGTGGAGTGATGGGTGTATATAGTGTTTTGCTCGGTGTATACAGTGTAGTGCTGGGTGTATATAGTGTATTGCTGGGTGTATATGGTGGAGTGCTGGGTGTATATGGTGGAGTGCTGGGTGTATATAGTGGAGTGCTGGGTGTATATAGTGGAGTGCTGGGTGTATATAGTGGAGTGCTGGGTGTATATAGTGGAGTGCTGGGTGTATATAGTGGAGTGCTGGGTGTATATAGTGGAGTGCTGGGTGTATATAGTGTATTGCTGGGTTTATATAGTGGAGTGATGGGTGTGTATGGTGTATTGCTGGGTGTATATAGTGGAGAGCTGGGTGTATATAGTGGAGTGCTGGGTGTATATAGTGTATTGCTGGGTGTATATAGTGTAGTGCTGGGTATATATAGTGTAGTGCTGGGTGTATATAGTGTAGTGCTGGGTGTATATAGTGTATTGCTGGGTTTATATAGTGTAGTGCTGGGTGTATATAGTGGAGTGCTGGGTGTATATAGTGGAGTGCTGGGTGTATATAGTGGAGTGCTGGGTGTATATAGTGGAGTGCTGGGTGTATATAGTGGAGTGCTGGGTGTATATAGTGGAGTGCTGGGTGTATATAGTGGAGTGCTGGGTTTATATAGTGTATTGCTGGGTTTATATAGTGGAGTGCTGGGTGTATATAGTGGAGTGCTGGGTGTATATAGTGGAGTGCTGGGTGTATATAGTGGAGTGCTGGGTGTATATAGTGTATTGCTGGGTTTATATAGTGTATTGCTGGGTTTATATAGTGTATTGCTGGGTGTATATAGTGGAGAGCTGGGTGTATATATTGGAGTGCTTGGTGTATATAGTGTAGTGCTGGGTGTATATGGTATATTGCTGGGTGTATATAGTGTATTGCTGGGTGTATATGGTATATTGCTGGGTGTATATAGTATATTGATGGGTGTATATAGTGGAGTGCTGGTTGTATATGGTGTATTGCTGGGTGTATATAGTGGAGAGCTGGGTGTATATGGTATATTGCTGGGTGTATATAGTAGAGTGCTGGGTGTATATAGTGGAGTGCTGGGTGTATATGGTGTATTGCTGGGTGTATATAGTGGAGAGCTGGGTGTATAGTGTAGTGCTGGGTGTATATAGTGGAGTGCTGGCTGTATATAGTGGAGTGCTGGGTGTATATAGTGGAGTGCTGGGTGTATATATAGTGTATTGCTGGGTGTATATAGTGGAGTGCTGGGTGTATATAGTGTATTGCTGGGTGTATATGATATATTGCTGGGTGTATATAGTGGAGAGCTGGGTGTATATAGTGTATTGCTGGGTGTATATAGTGGAGTGCTGGGTGTATATAGTATATTGCTGGGTGTATATAGTGGAGTGCTGGTTGTATATGGTATATTGCTTGGTGTATATAGTGGAGTGCTGGGTGTATATGGTATATTGCTGGGTGTATATAGTATATTGCTGGGTGTATATAGTGGAGAGCTGGGTGTATATAGTGTAGTGCTGGGTGTATAGTGTAGTGCTGGGTGTATATAGTGTATTGCTGGGTGTATATAGTGGAGTGCTGGGTGTATATAGTGGAGAGCTGGGTGTATATAGTGTAGAGCTGGGTGTATATAGTGTATTGCTGGGTGTATATAGTGTATTGCTGGGTGTATATAGTGGAGTGCTGGGTGTATATAATGGAGTGCTGGGTGTATATAATGGAGTGCTGGGTGTATATAGTGGAGTGCTGGGTGTATATAGTGGAGTGCTGGGTGTATATAGTGGAGTGCTGGGTGTATATAGTGGAGTGCTGGGTGTATATAGTGGAGTGCTGGGTGTATATAGTGGAGTGCTGGGTGTATATAGTGGAGTGCTGGGTGTATATAGTGTATTGCTGGGTGTATATAGTGGAGTGCTGGGTGTATATAGTGTATTCAGGGCCGCCATCAGGAATTTCAGGGCCCCCTACAGCTAAATTTTTTGGGCCCCCCTACCGTGGCACCGCCTGTTAACGGTACTCCGTCCAGCACTATATCATGGTACCCAGGGCGGCCATCAGGGGGGGTATTAGGGGTACTGATGTGAGAGGCCCGGCCAAACCTAATTGAAAGGGGGGCCCGGCAAACTGCCGCGACTTGCCTTTGGTAGAAAAAAAACAGGCCCCTGCAATGGGGCCCGTTTTTTTCACCAAAAGAATGTCGTGAGCTGCGGGCCCCCCTTTCAATTAGGTTTGGCCGGGCCTCTCACATCAGCACCCATAATACCCCCCCTGATGGCGGCCCTGGGTAGCATGGGGGTCGTCATGGGGCCGTCAAACACCGCTGCCCGTGCGACCGATCGCGCGCACCCGCAAACTCCTGCGCATGGGCACCCGCGACCGCCTGGAACCGCGCACCGAATTTTGAGGCAGATATTGACCTGCCCACACTATCTTGCCGCGTTTTTTGCCCGCTGCGATTGAGGACAGCAGACAAAAAACGCAGGGAAAAATGCATTTTCTGCCTCCCATTGATTTCGATGGGAGGTCAGAGGCAGAACCGCGGCAAGAAAGGACGTGCTGCTTTTCCTTTTTTCCGCGACTGGCTCCCATTGATTTCAGATTAAATCAATGGGAGGCGGTTTTGGAAGTTTTTTGGTGCTGATTCTGACGCAGTGTCCGAGTCAATATCAAGGCCCAAAAAGTCTGTGAACTGGGCCTTATTGTTAGGGCTTATTCAGACGAACGTGTAATACGTCCGTGCAACGCGCGTGATTTTCACACGGACCTATGTTACTCTATGGGGCCGTGCAGACTGTCCGTGATTTTCACGCAGCGTGTGTCCGCTGCGTAAAACTCACGACATGTCCTATATTTGTGCATTGTTCGCGCATCACGCACCCATTGAAGTCAATGGGTGCGTGAAAGTCACGCCCAGCACTTCCGCAACCGTATAAACTATGAATGAAAACAGAAAAGCACCACGTGCTACAAACATACAAACAGAGTGTCATAATGATGGCGTGAAAATCACGCAGCCGCGCATCATACGCTGCTGCCACACGGAGCTGTTATGGACCTTTTGCATGCGCAAAACGCCATGTTTTTGCGCGCGCAAATAGCACGCGCTCGTGTGAATCCGGCCTTAGGGTAGGAACACACTAGGCATGAACGCTGCGGATTTTATGCAACACATTTTATTGTGGAAAATCCGCAGCGTATCACAGTCGCAGCAGAGTGGATGAGATATGAACAAATCTCATCCACACGCTGCAAAAATAATGGACCTGCCGTGTGGCTTTTGGCTTTTTAAGCCGCAGCATGTCAATGTATTCTGTGGAATCGCTGCTCCTCTGTTGTGGAAATGCTGCGGTTCTGCCGCAAAAATCACACATGAGAAAAAATAAAAAGGCACTTTTTTAAATTTATAAAAAAGTTTAGACTTGCCCCGGCCGTAGTCCTGGTGACGCGATCCTCTAGTCTTAGCGCAGCTCGGCCTCCTGTCATGACTTTTCATCCCATGTGACCGCTGCAGCGGTCACATGGTCTACAGCGTCATCCCAGGAGGCGGGGCTACGTTCAGAAGAGAGAGATGCGTCACCAGGACTACGGCCGGGGGAAGTCTAAACTTTTTTTTCCCTGCAGGATTCCCGCAGCGGACACGCCTCACGAAACCTGCACCACTACTTGGTGCGGTTTTGCTTGCAGAATTCCCTGCGGCTACCGGGGCGGATAAGCTGTGTAGTTTTACTCAGCATATCCGCCTAGTGTGTCCCTTATGATGTCGCTCCTGGAGCTGCTGCCGGTCTCTAAATAGGCAGTTGGTCCAGTAGAATTTGGAATTATTTTTTTTTGTGAACCAGCTTAAAAAAATACAAAACTTTTGTGTTAGGGCCTGTTCACATCACCGTTCGCTTCCGCTCCGGGGTTCCATCTGAGGTTTCCGTCGGGTGAACCCCGCAACGGAAAGTGAAAGTGACAGCACAGCTTCCGTCACAATTAGCGCAGTCGACTGCACTATTGATTCCGTCCGAAAACCAGCCGGAATGGTGACGAACGGAAACCATTAGCGATGTTTCCGTCACCATTGAGATCAATGGTGACTGAAACGGAAGCTGTGCTGTCACTTTCACTTTCCGTTGCGGTGTTCACCCGACAGAAACCTCAGATGGAACCCCGGAGCGGAAGCGAACGGTGATGTGAACAGGCCCTAACACAAAAGTTTTGTATTTTTTTAAGCTGGTTCACAAAAAAAAATAATTCCAAATTTTACTGGACCAACTGCCTATTTAGAGACCGGCAGCAGCTCCAGGAGCTGCGCTAAGAATAGAAGATCGCGTCACCAGGACTACGGCCGGGGTAAGTATAAACTTTTTTATCAATTTAAAAAAGTGCCTTTTTTTTTTCTCTTTTGTGATTTTTGCGGCAGAACCGCAGCATTTCCGCACCAGACGAGTGGCGATTCTGCAGCATAAATTGACATGCTGCGGCCTAAAAAGCCACACTGCAGGTCAATTTTTTTTGCAGCGTGTGGATGAGATTTGTTCAAATCTCATCCACTCGGCTGTGACTGTGATACACTGTGGATTTTCCACAATAAAATGTGTTGCATAAAATCCGCAGTGTTCATGCCTAGTGTGTTCCTACCCTAAGGCCGGATTTACACGAGCGTGTGATTTTTGCGTGCGCAAAAAACGTGGCGTTTTGCGCATGCAAAAGGTCCATAACAGCTCCGTGTGGCAGCAGCGTATGATGCGCGGCTGCGTGATTTTCGCGCAGCCGCCATCATTATGACACTCTGTTTGGATGTTTGTAGCACGCGGTGCTTTTCTGTTTTCATTCATAGTTTATACGGCTGCGGGAGTGCTTCCATGTGCTGGGCGTGACTTTCACGCACCCATTGACTTCAATGGGTGCGTGATGCGCGAACAATGCACAAATATCGGACATGTCGTGAGTTTTACGCAGCGGACACACGGACACACGCTGCGTGAAAATCACTGACAGTCTGCACGGCCCCATAGACTAACATAGGTCCGTGCGAGGCGCGTGAAAATCACACACGTTGCACGGACGTATTACAGGTTCGTCTGAATAAGCCCTAACAATAAGGCCCAGTTCACAGAGTTTTTGGACCTTGATATTGACTCGGACACTGCGTCAGAATCAGCACCAAAAAACTTCCAAAACCGCCTCCCATTGATTTAATCTGAAATCAATGGGAGCCAGTCGCGGAAAAAAGAAAAAGCAGCACGTCCTTTCTTGCCGCGGTTCTGCCTCTGACCTCCCATCGAAATCAATGGGAGGCAGAAAATGCATTTTTCGCTGCCTTTTTTGTCTGCTGTCCTCAATCGCCGCGGGCAAAAAACGCAGCAAAAAACGCGGCAAGATAGTGTGGGCAGGTCAAAATCTGCCTCAAAATTCTTTAAGGAATTTTGAGGCAGATTTTTTTGCCCTGCAAAAATACTCTGTGTGAACAGGGCCATACATAAACAGCACTTTCAGACACTTTACTCACTGTGTCAGAAGAGCTGCTCCCTCTCCAGTCCTCGTCAGGCGATGTCTTCGGTCCAGATGTCGTCCTTCACCTCCAGGCTCCAGAAAATTGCGAGGATCGAAGAACTCCTGCCGTCGCGCAAGAACTGGACTCCTCCCCCTCTCCTTACGCAGCTACGCTCTGGAGGAGGAGAAGAAGGAGGAGGCGGAGTCGGACGAGGAGGCGCTGGACGAGGAGGCCGAGGAGGAGGACGAGGAGGCGGAGGAGGAGGACGAGGAGTCGGAGGCGGGCCAGCAGGTAATTAGACTGTGCGCCGCTGTTCTTCCCAGTTGATTGGTCGCTGTACTTTTGGTGTGTGCGCACCGCATCCCTCTCGGCGGCGGGCACGAGCGGGTTGCTTTCCAGCCTTCCCCAGGTCGTTCGCGCGTGAGCGCGCGTTTGCGGTAACGAGTGCGCCGGCGCGCGCTTGCGGTCGTTCGCGCGCGCGGTCGCGCGCGGTGTTTCGCGGCAGTGTTAGATGAGAGGGGGGCCCGCAGCTCACAGCGGTGTTTGATGAGAGGGGGGCCCGCAGCTCACGACATTGCTTTGGTGAAAAGAACAGGCCCCATTGCAGGGGCCTGTTTTTTTCTAACAAAGGCAAGTCGCGGCAGTTGCCGGGCCCCCCTTTCAATTAAGTTTGGCCGGGCCCCCTACAGTAGTACCCCTAATACCCCCCTGATGGCGGCCCTGAGTGTATTGCTGGGTGTATATAGTGTATTGCTGGGTGTATATAGTGTATTGCTGGGTGTATATAGTGTATTGCTGGGTGTATATAGTGTAGTGCTGGGTGTATATAGTGGAGTGCTGGGTGTATATAGTGGAGTGCTGGGTGTATATAGTGGAGTGCTGGGTGTATATAGTGGAGTGCTGGGTGTATATAGTGGAGTGCTGGGTGTATATAGTGGAGTGCTGGTGTATATAGTGGAGTGCTGGGAGTATATAGTGGAGTGCTGGGAGTATATAGTGGAGTGCTGGGAGTATATAGTGGAGTGCTGGGTGTATATAGTGGAGTGCTGGGTGTATATAGTGGAGTGCTGGGTGTATATAGTGGAGTGCTGGGTGTATATAGTGGAGAGCTGGGTGTATATAGTGGAGTGCTGGGTGTATATAGTGGAGTGCTGGGTGTATATAGTGGAGTGCTGGGTGTATATAGTGTATTGCTGGGTGTATATAGTGGAGTGCTGGGTGTATATAGTGTATTGCTGGGTGTATATAGTGGAGTGCTGGGTGTATTTAGTGGAGTGCTGGGTGTATATAGTGGAGTGCTGGGTGTATATAGTGGAGTTCTGGGTGTATATAGTGGAGTGCTGGGTGTATATAGTGGAGTGCTGGGTGTATATAGTGGAGTGCTGGGTGTATATAGTGGAGTGCTGGGTGTATATAGTGTAGAGCTGGGTGTATATAGTGGAGAGCTGGGTGTATATAGTGGAGTGCTGGGTGTATATAGTGGAGTGCTGGGTGTATATAGTGGAGTGCTAGGTGTATATAGTGGAGTGCTGGGTGTATATAGTGGAGTGCTGGTTGTATATAGTGGAGTGCTGGGTGTATATAGTGTAGAGCTGGGTGTATATAGTGTATTGCTGGGTGTATATGGTGGAGTGCTGGGTGTATATAGTGGAGTGCTGGGTGTATATAGTGTATTGCTGGGTGTATATGGTATATTGCTGGGTGTATATAGTAGAGTGCTGGGTGTATATGGTGTAGAGCTGGGTGTATATAGTGGAGTGCTGGGTGTATATAGTGGAGTGCTGGGTGTATATAGTGGAGTGCTGGGTGTATATAGTGGAGTGCTGGGTGTATATAGCGGAGTGCTGGGTGTATATAGCGGAGTGCTGGGTGTATATAGCGGAGCGCTGGGTGTATATAGCGGAGCGCTGGGTGTATATAGCGGAGCGCTGGGTGTATATAGCGGAGCGCTGGGTGTATATAGTGTAGAGCTGGGTGTATATAGTGGAGTGCTGGGTGTATATAGTGGAGTGCTGGGTGTATATAGTGGAGTGCTGGGTGTATATAGTGGAGTGCTGGGTGTATATAGCGGAGTGCTGGGTGTATATAGCGGAGTGCTGGGTGTATATAGCGGAGTGCTGGGTGTATATAGCGGAGTGCTGGGTGTATATAGCGGAGTGCTGGGTGTATATAGCGGAGTGCTGGGTGTATATAGCGGAGTGCTGGGTGTATATAGTGTATTGCTGGGTGTATATGGTGGAGTGCTGGGTGTATATAGTGGAGTGCTGGGTGTATATAGTGTATTGCTGGGTGTATATGGTATATTGCTGGGTGTATATAGTAGAGTGCTGGGTGTATATGGTGTATTGCTGGGTGTATATAGTGTAGTGCTGGGTGTATATGGTATATTGCTGGGTGTATATAGTGGAGTGCTGGGTGTATATAGTGGAGTGCTGGGTGTATATAGTGGAGTGCTGGGTGTATATAGTGGAGTGCTGGGTGTATATAGTGGAGTGCTGGGTGTATATAGTGGAGTGCTGGGTGTATATAGTGGAGTGCTGGGTGTATATAGTGGAGTGCTGGGTGTAATTGCCTGGTTATTGGACGAGCAGTCTCTGGTTTCTCTTTTCTCAATTCATTGTATATTTCATGGGAACCTGTCTGGTAGTTTTAACCCCTTGAACCGTCACCATGCGGTAATACATGATCTGACAATATTCCGCTGTATGTTTTTTTCAGATGCCGCAAAATTCTTAAAATCCACTTTTAAAACGACGCACACTATATGCTAATTACTCATTAGAGGGTCATGGGGCGGTGCCGATATCCTCACGAGTCACATAGTCCTGCCTCCAAACCCACCTTTCCATGTTTGAGTGACATCTCCCTGGCTGATACAACTTTCTCGGATGTGCCATTGCCTTGTGGCACTATACACAAGGGGGAGAGCTGTGTGGCACTATACACAAGGGGCAGAGCTGTGTGGCACTATACACAAGGGGGAGCTGTGTGGCACTATACACAAGGGGGAGAGCTGTGTGGCACTATACACAAGGGGGAGAGCTGTGTGGCACTATACACAAGGGGGGCTGTGTGGCACTATACACAAGGGGGAGAGCTGTGTGGCACTATACACAAGGGGGAGAGCTGTGTGGCACTATACACAAGGGGGAGCTGTGTGGCACTATACACAAGGGGGAGAGCTGAGTGGCACTATACACAAGGGGGAGAGCTGTGTGGCACTATACACAAGGGGGAGAGCTGTGTGGCACTATACACAAAGGGGGCTGTGTGGCACTATACACAAAGGGGGCTGTGTGGCACTATACACAAGGGGGAGAGCTGTGTGGCACTATACACAAAGGGGGCTGTGTGGCACTATACACAAAGGGGGCTGTGTGGCACTATACACAAGGGGGAGAGCTGTGTGGCACTATACACAAAGGGGGCTGTGTGGCACTATACACAAAGGGGGCTGTGTGGCACTATACACAAGGGGGAGAGCTGTGTGGCACTATACACAAGGGGGAGAGCTGAGTGGCACTATACACAAGGGGGAGAGCTGTGTGGCACTATACACAAAGGGGGCTGTGTGGCACTATACACAAAGGGGGCTGTGTGGCACTATACACAAGGGGGAGAGCTGTGTGGCACTATACACAAAGGGGGCTGTGTGGCACTATACACAAAGGGGGCTGTGTGGCACTATACACAAGGGGGAGAGCTGTGTGGCACTATACACAAAGGGGGCTGTGTGGCACTATACACAAAGGGGGCTGTGTGGCACTATACACAAGGGGGAGAGCTGTGTGGCACTATACACAAGGGGGAGAGCTGTATGGCACTATACACAAAGGGGGCTGTGTGGCACTATACACAAATGTCGTTTCTAAGATATTTCCTATATACCTGATGACTCTGTCGGACATTGTGATTTTTCTCTGGTCTATCCTTGGGGTTCACTGGACTGGCACATCTCCCTGCTGGCCATTTCCTGCTGGATCCATCTATAGGAAACACGTGGACAGTGACTGAATACATAGTGTATATTTGATGAAAAGATGGTGGGGTGACAGATAGGTGACCCTCAAAACTGTTCTCTTCTTAAGGGGTTATGTGGGGACCAATATTTATTAGCGGTGTAGTCTGTGCAGCATGTGAGTACACTCGCTAATATACATTCCGGTCCCCGGTGGCGCGGATTATGAGATTTGATAGATTTTTATAGCGCTGCCGGGGGACCGGAAGTCTAGTTGCAGTGTCTTCTTTGATGACGATATGACTCTTCGTCGTGTGACCGGCCCCGCTTTACTCTATGTACAAGCAGGAGAAATAGTACAGCGATTACATAGAGTACAACGGGCTCGGTCACGTGACAAAGAATCGTCATCAAAGAAGGGGACCGGAATGTATATTAGCGAATGTACTCACATACTGCAGGGATAATAATTTTTGGACCCCGCATAACCCCTATAATGGAAGTCTCCTCTTACCCGGTGATGTGTGGTTCCGGTGGTCCTCCATCATGACGTCCCTGCACAGATCCCTCTTACACGGTGATGTGCGGTTCCGGTGGTCCTCCATCATGATGTCCTTGTACAGATCCCTCTTACCCGGTGATGGGGTCTGGTGGTCCTCCATCATGACGTCCCTGCACAGATCCCTCTTACCCGGTGATGTGAGGGGCTGGTGGTCCTCCGCCATGACGTCCTTGTACAGATCCTTGTGTTCTTCTATATACTCCCACTCTTCCATGGAGAAATAGACGGTGACATCCTGACACCTTATAGGAACCTGACACACAATGAGACAGTCATCATCCCGACACCTTCATAGCGTTACTATATAATGTCCCAGCATTCCCGGTAGTCCTCTCCGGTCAGCAGATGAATGATCTTGTTGGTGAGGTCTAGGATCTTCTGCTCATGTATCAGTGAGTGAGGTGGAGGTCCTGTGATGGGGCTGTGGGTCCTGCTCCCTCCTCCTGACACACGGGAACGGCCGCCGGAGGTCACACCCTCATCACATGTTTTCTTCAGGACAGCGTAGTCCTGTGTATGGGGAGACACTGATACATGTCCCGATACACATTCTTTCAATCCCTCATACTCGTAGTATATTAATATAGATAAGAGAGACGTCATGTGACATAACTCCCAGAATCCCTCACCTCTCCCGTTAGCAGGTAGATGATCTCCAGAGTGAGGTTTAGTATTCTCTCATTCTTAGGGCAGATTCACACGAGCGTTGCGCGCGTGTCAGCAGCGTGTGCAATGCGTATTTTAACGATGTATGCGTGTAATACGCGCGTAAGACATGCGTTTTTCCCGCGCGTGTAAAAAACGCACTCAGCTGTTCTGTTTACGCCAGGCTTCAAAAGGGCCATGAATGCAATACCCCTGCTTCATCTGTGCACCTGTGTTAATTCATTTGTGTGCTTTGGATGAAACCCACTGTTTCTACTACCGTGTTTCCCCGAAAGTAAGACAGTGTCTTACTTTCTTTTTATCCCCAAAAGCCCGACTATGTCTTACTTTCGGGGTATGTCTTATATTGTAAAAAAATTGTCGAATTTTTTTTTTTTTTTTTTTCACAAACTTTATTTAACTGTTTTACATTTTTTTTTTTAGTCCCACCAGGGGACTTCACTATGCGATGTGCCGATCGCATATATAATGCTTTGGTATACTTAGTATACCGAAGCATTATTGCCTGTCAGTGTAAAACTGACAGGCAACCTATTAGGTCATGCCTCCGGCATCGCCTAACAGGCAGATGCTGAAGGCAGACCTGGGGGTCTTTGTTAGACCCCCGGCTGTCATGGAAACCCGACGGCGACCCGCGATTTGTTTGCGGGGGCGCCGATCGGGTGACAGAGGGAGCTCCCCCCTCTGTCAAACACATTAAATGCCGCTGTCACTATTGACAGCGGCATTTAATGGGTTAAACTGCCGGAATCGGCGCGCGCTTCGATTCCGGCAGTTGCAGCAGGAGCCAGGCTGTGTATAACAGCCGTGCTCCTGCCGCTGATGGAGACGTATGGAGAGGGGGGCGGCGCGGAAGTGGGCAGGAGGCGGCAATACCCCCGTGTTTCCCCGAAAGTAAGACATATGTCTTACTTTCGGGGTACGGCTTATATTAGCCGACCCCCCTGAAACCCCCGATACGTCTTACAATCGGGGGTGTCTTACTATCGGGGAAACACGGTAGTATTTTAGGGAAGTTTGTCTGCCACACTGCATTGATGCCACCTAGCTCTCTGGCCCGTGTCCTATTGGCATGAATGCTATCCCGGAGGTTTGGGCAACGCGGTAGCCTTCTACGGCCACACCGGCGGAGATCAGGTAGGATGTGGGTTCACCCAATAGTGGCCCAACGCACCTCTAAAGGGCATTTTCATACCCTCTTTGCTGACCTCCGTCGTCACCCTGAGAAATTTCGGGCCTTTTGCCGCCTGTCTGTGCATGCCTTTGATATGCTGCTGGGGCTGGTTCGGCCTGGAATAACCTATCAGAACACAAACATGCCAACGTCCCAACAGACTCTCAAGGCCAGACTCCATTAGTCAGAATCCTAATTAGGATATTTCACCGATATATATGGAGAGAGGAGAAGAAAACACACAGACGCTGCTGATAATGTTCAAAATGCTCCTCTGAAGGATTTATTACCAAACTCAAACTGTTAAACTGAAATTCAGAAGGGGTGTAGGCTTGAGGTAAACCAATCAGAGACAATGTAACAATATTTGTTATTCAGTAAAAAGCATACAATAAAATACATCATTATAATTCTTCACACATTATGTTTACAGGTTTCTTATCTCTCTTTTGGACAGAATGTCCTCGTGGAGATGGGGGGAGACCTTTCTTCATGCATACTTGCCATCCCCCCATCTCACTCCCTATCCAACTTCACATGGGAACCAAGGTCAAAGATAAAACATACGAAATCAACGTTACTTGTATTAAAGGAACAATGACTTTCCTATTCACTACAAAAGAACCAAGATGGGAACTCCAGACAAGATGGGAACTCCAGACAAGATGGCTGCTGCACGAAATCATTTACACATTATCATCACTTTCACATAACACATATCTTAGTAATTCGGCATCCTGCTTGATAATTCACAATGTAATTTCATACAGAGAATATAAGCAAATAAATCATCCTTCACAAACCTCCCTTTTTCTCATATTAAATTACAGAAATTATATATTATGATTATGAAACTCAAACAATATATCAATAGGGCCACAACTAATATGATGCCATCACCAATGTCCGGTTAGGGTATGGGGTCCCACCAGTGTATCGACAAGTCATGTACATCATCGTCCTCTTCTTCTCCTGTCTTCTGATTAGAACACTTGATACTGCTGACGGATTCACTCAGGTCTTTGGTCTTTACTTGGAACTTTGCTGATGTCATCAGGACTTGATTTGGTCCTTTTCATCTGTCAGACACCGTCTCTTTTAGTTTACGTCACCGGGCTATACACAACACCTCATGCTGTGAGCCTGGTGTGAGATCCCACATAGGCGGATTAGTGGGGTGTTATTGTGACCCCACAAACCCTCCGCTCATCTGTCTTCTTACTTGTCTGGGCGGCTGCTTGGAATTGTGACACTGCCGTCAGCTCATGACAAACGCGTTGTACTGGCTCCGGCTGCTCCTGCCGCACCTCAGTAATGGAGTTAATCGTATTAAAAATCTTTTAGTTCATGTTTACTGCCACTTGCTGGGGGACCCCAACCCTTGTCAATTGTTACTAATCTGGTGATAACATCTACGTACTATAAAAATTGTTCTAAGTACATACAATAACAATGTCAGGCCCTTAAACTAAATCAAACAAACAAACAAACAAACACATTTTATATAAGAAAAACTTCTCTGTTCCAATGGACAGGGCACCTAGAAGATGTGTAATTATTGGGTACATTTCATATGCACTTGGTGTCACACTTTCCAGCAGGATTTGTACCTTGATCTGAGCTGATTGCCTGGAACATCTTCAGCTCACCAAAATATACACAGATTCCACATGTTTATCTGACAAATGTCACAAACCAATTTTTCTTACTCTAATTTGTATTGCATGGGGAGGCCTCTCAAGGTCTGTTCTCTTTGTGGGAGGCGGGTATGATAAGGTTGGCACCGGTCTGCCAGGACTGTTCTGTAGGCAAATCAAACAGCTCTAACAGAATTTAGCAGCAACAGCTGTAAAGCCTGGGACATACCAATTAGATCTTACCACATCGATCCTTGCAGTCTTGGGGCATATGTGAGGTCATACACCATCAATGCAAAAGCCATCAAGAGTGCCTTGGGTCTTACCGGTTCACCTTCCCTTATCCGTCCACATTCTGTTAGAATATGGTTCTCACTCCTTCCGCTCCCAGTTGGACTCTTCCTGTGGAGAACAAACTTTTTCATTGTATAAACATTAATTGATCTTAATCAAATAATTAATTTGAAGAAAAACATTAACAAATAACATCTTTACATCAAACGTTCACATTGAGCAATAACTAGAAGTGATACATGCAAACTCATTTTTCTTCATTATATATATATATATATATATATATATATATATATACACACACACACACACACACACACACACACACACAAACACTGCACAGAATTTTCCTTTCACAATAACAACGACAAAAAACAAATAACTAAAAATATTTTCAAATGGGAATATTCCACTTCTGTACCTTTTATCTGACGCATGACTCTAATAGTCCAATGCTAAGGCTGATCCAGAACTTTACATAAAACTTAACTTCAATATTTAATATTCCCACAACACTTCTTAAATACAATTATTAAACAAACTAAGTTTGGGATAACATCTGGAGAACTGCTGATATCTTATTGTACAAACATCAGGTCAATACTTGGGATAACATTGTTCCCCCGTCACTTACACACAAGGTCTGCAGTGGGGAAAATACAGGCCGGGCTTCAGGCCCCCCTGAGAACAGGTCTACACACACGAGCACATTGTCATACACTTCTACCTCGGGTAGTTGTATGTTCTGCAGTCGCTAGGACGGGTAATCTGGCCGGGCTGCACTTTTCACAGGTACCTTTGCTGTTTTACCTATGTCACGCCGTGCGCACATCATGCCGGCTGCTACAAACCTAGTGGTGGCATTATTGTATCCAGGGACAAGCCAATTTACTGACACCTGGCTGCAAATTCTCTTGCTGTCAGGTCTGTCTTCTCTTGCTCTGTCAATTGGCTTACCCGATGATCCAATAAAGTTCCTACTACCAATGGGCCCATAATTGTGGGCGATGCCAAAAGTGTACCTAGAGTCAGTGTATATGTCGGCCGTCTTACCTTCTGCCAAGTTACAAGCCTCAGCGAGCACCTCCAGCTCCGCTCCTTGAGATGAACAAGAAGGTGAGAGTGGCTTCTGGGTAATTTACCTTGTGCCTCGTATCCTGTTCTACACATACTGTATATGATAAAGTATGTCTACATTACAAATTTACATTGGAAACCCATGTCACATATAGATAGAACATTTCAAAAGGGTGGAGTTTTATTGTTCCACATTTATCTGATGATCCAGAACACTTGTAAATCCCACCCACCAGGTCCTGTAAATACCTGATTAATACAAAAACAAACAAAATATGTTACGGAAATCTGGCATAAAATAAACAATATTCAAACAATTTTTTTGTTTTGCCTTCTCCCCATCTAAATCTGTAAAGACTCATCTGTGAGTGACGTCACCTCTGCCTCCTGTGTAAATTGGCTGGAGGGGGATCTGGAACCATCTACACAGAAAAACCTCAAAATATAAGTTACTGTCATACACATTTAATCTGGGTTACTCCTTGAAGCTCATACACATTTAATCTGGGTTACTCCTTGAAGCTCATACACATTTAATCTGGGTTACTCATTGAAGCTCATACACATTTAATCTGGGTTACTCCTTGAAGCTCATACACATTTAATCTGGGTTACTCCTTGAAGCTCATACACATTTAATCTGGGTTACTCATTGAAGCTCATACACATTTAATCTGGGTTACTCCTTGAAGCTCATACACATTTAATCTGGGTTACTCATTGAAGCTCATACACATTTAATCTGGGTTACTCCTTGAAGCTCATACACATTTAATCTGGGTTACTCATTGAAGCTCATACACATTTTGTAGATCTCCTAGAACCAAATTCATTAATTCAAAAGAAAATAAAACACAAAACAAAACTACCTGATCAGTCCCTTCAACATTCCCTCCTATTTGGACTCTGCGAAAATAATGTAGCAGGGTTCAAAACTACATATTAACATAATGAGATTAGGCACTCTATCGGGGGGGGGGGGGGGGGCACTAATTTAGCCCCCTGTAATACACAACAGCCTGGAACAAAAAAAGATTACTTTCTCCTGACAAAAATAAATTTTATCTTTAAAATGACCTGCAACCATTTACCTGTAAAACATCTCACATTTTCAAAAATCACATTTAGGCAGCCCCATAGCACGTGCCCCATGTGTGAAAACAAAAACAAGACAAATGTAATTATTCAATAAAACAGAAAATAATATATCTGCTAATATTAATTACTGCAAACCAATAAGCTGTACATAAGAATAGGGAACAGAGGGGGCACATACATCATCAAGACCCCGTGTCTCACAATATCTGTAGTTTAATTCATTTGAATTAACATCAAAACATTCCAACATTAAATCTTATCACATTATAACACATTAATCTGCAGTATAGCTTTTATCTTTCTACAAACAGATCCAGCCGGCTGTAATATTTTTCTCGCTTGGTGTAGTTACAGACGACTGCGCTGCGCGAAAATAAAACACGTTGCATAAAAAAAAATGAAAAAAAGTAGAACTGATTTTAACCCCATACACAAAACACTAACATTTTTAGACATTACTGCTGTTAAAAATAGGAAACATACAAAATAGTTCTGCTTTTATTGTGGCCATTAGTTTCAAACTTCAGACATGTTACATTACACACATCACACAGATGTCTCATCACATCACACATGTTACATTGCACACATCACACAGATGTCTCATCACATCACACATGGTACATTACACACATCACACAGATGTCTCATCACATCACACATGTTACATTACACACATCACACAGATGTCTCATCACATCACACATGTTACATTGCACACATCACACAGATGTCTCATCACATCACACATGTTACATTACACACATCACACAGATGTCTCATCACATCACACATGTTACATTACACACATCACACAGATGTCTCATCACATCACACATGTTACATTGCACACATCACACAGATGTCACATCACATCACACATGTTACATTACACACATCACACAGATGTCTCATCACATCACACATGTTACATTACACACATCACACAGATGTCTCATCACATCACACATGTTACATTGCACACATCACACAGATGTCACATCACATCACACATGTTACATTACACACATCACACAGATGTCTCATCACATCACACATGTTACATTACACACATCACACAGATGTCACATCACATCACACATGTTACATTACACACATCACACAGATGTCTCATCACATCACACATGTTACATTACACACATCACACAGATGTCTCATCACATCACACATGTTACATTACACACATCACACAGATGTCTCATCACATCACACATGTTACATTACACACATCACGCAGATGTCTCATCACATCACACATGGTACATTACACACATCACACAGATGTCACATCACATCACACATGTTACATTACACACATCACACAGATGTCTCAGTACATCACACATGTTACATTGCACACATCACACAGATGTCTCCTCACATCACACATGTTACATTACACACATCACACAGATGTCTCAGTACATCACACATGGTACATTACACACATCACACAGATGTCTCATCACATCACACATGGTACATTACACACATCACACAGATGTCTCATCACATCACACATGTTACATTACACACATCACACAGATGTCTCATCACATCACACATGGTACATTACACACATCACACAGATGTCTCATCACATCACACAGATGTCACATCACACATGTTACATTACACACATCACACAGATGTCTCATCACATCACACATGTTACATTACACACATCACACAGATGTCTCAGTACATCACACATGGTACATTACACACATCACACAGATGTCTCATCACATCACACATGTTACATTACACACATCACACAGATGTCTCATCACATCACACATGTTACATTACACACATCACACAGATGTCTCATCACATCACACATGTTACATTACACACATCACACAGATGTCTCATCACATCACACATGTTACATTACACACATCACACAGATGTCTCATCACATCACATATGTTACATTACACACATCACACAGATGTCTCATCACATCACATATGTTACATTACACACATCACACAGATGTCTCATCACATCACACATGTTACATTGCACACATCACACAGATGTCTCAGTACATCACACATGTTACATTGCACACATCACACAGATGTCTCATCACATCACACATGTTACATTACACACATCACACAGATGTCTCAGTACATCACACATGGTACATTACACACATCACACAGATGTCTCATCACATCACACATGGTACATTACACACATCACACAGATGTCTCATCACATCACACATGTTACATTACACACATCACACAGATGTCTCATCACATCACACATGGTACATTACACACATCACACAGATGTCTCATCACATCACACAGATGTCACATCACACATGTTACATTACACACATCACACAGATGTCTCATCACATCACACATGTTACATTACACACATCACACAGATGTCTCAGTACATCACACATGGTACATTACACACATCACACAGATGTCTCATCACATCACACATGTTACATTACACACATCACACAGATGTCTCATCACATCACACATGTTACATTACACACATCACACAGATGTCTCATCACATCACACAGATGTCACATCACACATGTTACATTGCACACATCACACAGATGTCTCAGTACATCACACATGGTACATTACACACATCACACAGATGTCTCATCACATCACACATGTTACATTACGCACATCACACAGATGTCTCATCACATCACACATGTTACATTGCACACATCACACAGATGTCTCATCACATCACACATGGTACATTACACACATCACACAGATGTCTCATCACATCACACATGGTACATTACACACATCACACAGATGTCTCAGTACATCACACATGTTACATTGCACACATCACACAGATGTCTCATCACATCACACAGATGTCACATCACACATGTTACATTACACACATCACACAGATGTCTCATCACATCACACATGGTACATTACACACATCACACAGATGTCTCAGTACATCACACATGGTACATTACACACATCACACAGATGTCTCAGTACATCACACATGTTACATTGCACACATCACACAGATGTCTCAGTACATCACACATGTTACATTACACACATCACACAGATGTCTCATCACATCACACATGGTACATTACACACATCACACATGTTACATTACACACATCACACAGATGTCTCAGTACATCACACATGGTACATTACACACATCACACAGATGTCTCAGTACATCACACGTTACATTGCACACATCACACAGATGTCTCATCACATCACACATGTTACATTACACACATCACACAGATGTCTCATCACATCACACATGGTACATTACACACATCACACAGATGTCTCAGTACATCACACATGTTACATTGCACACATCACACAGATGTCTCATCACATCACACAGATGTCACATCACACATGTTACATTACACACATCACACAGATGTCTCATCACATCACACATGTTACATTACACACATCACACAGATGTCTCATCACATCACACATGTTACATTACACACATCACACAGATGTCTCATCACATCACACATGTTACATTACACACATCACACAGATGTCTCATCACATCACATATGTTACATTACACACATCACACAGATGTCTCATCACATCACACAGATGTCACATCACACATGTTACATTGCACACATCACACAGATGTCTCAGTACATCACACATGGTACATTACACACATCACACAGATGTCTCATCACATCACACATGTTACATTGCACACATCACACAGATGTCTCATCACATCACACATGTTACATTGCACACATCACACAGATGTCTCATCACATCACACATGGTACATTACACACATCACACATATGTCTCAGTACATCACACATGTTACATTGCACACATCACACAGATGTCTCATCACATCACACAGATGTCACATCACACATGTTACATTACACACATCACACAGATGTCTCAGTACATCACACATGTTACATTGCACACATCACACAGATGTCTCAGTACATCACACATGTTACATTACACACATCACACAGATGTCTCATCACATCACACATGGTACATTACACACATCACACAGATGTCTCATCACATCACACATGTTACATTACACACATCACACAGATGTATCATCACATCACACATGTTACATTGCACACATCACACAGATGTCTCATCACATCACACATGTTACATTACACACATCCCACAGATGTCTCATCACATCACACATGTTACATTACACACATCACACAGATGTCTCAGTACATCACACATGGTACATTACACACATCACACAGATGTCTCAGTACATCACACATGTTACATTGCACACATCACACAGATGTCTCAGTACATCACACATGTTACATTACACACATCACACAGATGTCTCATCACATCACACATGGTACATTACACACATCACACAGATGTCTCATCACATCACACATGTTACATTACACACATCACACAGATGTATCATCACATCACACATGTTACATTGCACACATCACACAGATGTCTCATCACATCACACATGTTACATTACACACATCCCACAGATGTCTCATCACATCACACATGTTACATTACACACATCACACAGATGTCTCAGTACATCACACATGGTACATTACACACATCACACAGATGTCTCAGTACATCACACGTTACATTGCACACATCACACAGATGTCTCATCACATCACACATGTTACATTACACACATCACACAGATGTCTCATCACATCACACATGGTACATTACACACATCACACAGATGTCTCAGTACATCACACATGTTACATTGCACACATCACACAGATGTCTCATCACATCACACAGATGTCACATCACACATGTTACATTACACACATCACACAGATGTCTCATCACATCACACATGTTACATTACACACATCACACAGATGTCTCATCACATCACACATGTTACATTACACACATCACACAGATGTCTCATCACATCACACATGGTACATTACACACATCACACAGATGTCACATCACATCACACATGTTACATTACACACATCACACAGATGTCTCATCACATCACACATGTTACATTACACACATCACACAGATGTCTCATCACATCACACATGTTACATTGCACACATCACACAGATGTCTCATCACATCACACATGTTACATTACACACATCACACAGATGTCTCATCACATCACACATGTTACATTACACACATCACACAGATATCTCATCACATCACATATGTTACATTACACACATCACACAGATGTCTCATCACATCACACAGATGTCACATCACACATGTTACATTGCACACATCACACAGATGTCTCAGTACATCACACATGGTACATTACACACATCACACAGATGTCTCATCACATCACACATGTTACATTACGCACATCACACAGATGTCTCATCACATCACACATGTTACATTGCACACATCACACAGATGTCTCATCACATCACACATGTTACATTGCACACATCACACAGATGTCTCATCACATCACACATGGTACATTACACACATCACACAGATGTCTCATCACATCACACATGGTACATTACACACATCACACAGATGTCTCAGTACATCACACATGTTACATTGCACACATCACACAGATGTCTCATCACATCACACATGTTACATTACACACATCACACAGATGTCTCAGTACATCACACATGGTACATTACACACATCACACAGATGTCTCAGTACATCACACATGTTACATTGCACACATCACACAGATGTCTCAGTACATCACACATGTTACATTACACACATCACACAGATGTCTCATCACATCACACAGATGTCACATCACACATGTTACATTACACACATCACACAGATGTCTCATCACATCACACATGGTACATTACACACATCACACAGATGTCTCATCACATCACACATGGTACATTACACACATCACACAGATGTCTCAGTACATCACACATGTTACATTGCACACATCACACAGATGTCTCATCACATCACACATGTTACATTGCACACATCACACAGATGTCTCATCACATCACACATGGTACATTACACACATCACACAGATGTCTCATCACATCACACATGTTACATTACACACATCACACAGATGTCTCAGTACATCACACATGGTACATTACACACATCACACAGATGTCTCAGTACATCACACATGTTACATTGCACACATCACACAGATGTCTCAGTACATCACACATGTTACATTACACACATCACACAGATGTCTCATCACATCACACATGTTACATTACACACATCACACAGATGTCTCATCACATCACACATGTTACATTACACACATCACACAGATGTCTCATCACATCACACATGTTACATTACACACATCACACAGATGTCTCATCACATCACACATGTTACATTACACACATCACACAGATGTCTCATCACATCACATATGTTACATTACACACATCACACAGATGTCTCATCACATCACATATGTTACATTACACACATCACACAGATGTCTCATCACATCACACATGTTACATTGCACACATCACACAGATGTCTCAGTACATCACACATGTTACATTGCACACATCACACAGATGTCTCATCACATCACACATGTTACATTACACACATCACACAGATGTCTCAGTACATCACACATGGTACATTACACACATCACACAGATGTCTCATCACATCACACATGGTACATTACACACATCACACAGATGTCTCATCACATCACACATGTTACATTACACACATCACACAGATGTCTCATCACATCACACATGGTACATTACACACATCACACAGATGTCTCATCACATCACACAGATGTCACATCACACATGTTACATTACACACATCACACAGATGTCTCATCACATCACACATGTTACATTACACACATCACACAGATGTCTCAGTACATCACACATGGTACATTACACACATCACACAGATGTCTCATCACATCACACATGTTACATTACACACATCACACAGATGTCTCATCACATCACACATGTTACATTACACACATCACACAGATGTCTCATCACATCACACAGATGTCACATCACACATGTTACATTGCACACATCACACAGATGTCTCAGTACATCACACATGGTACATTACACACATCACACAGATGTCTCATCACATCACACATGTTACATTACGCACATCACACAGATGTCTCATCACATCACACATGTTACATTGCACACATCACACAGATGTCTCATCACATCACACATGGTACATTACACACATCACACAGATGTCTCATCACATCACACATGGTACATTACACACATCACACAGATGTCTCAGTACATCACACATGTTACATTGCACACATCACACAGATGTCTCATCACATCACACAGATGTCACATCACACATGTTACATTACACACATCACACAGATGTCTCATCACATCACACATGGTACATTACACACATCACACAGATGTCTCAGTACATCACACATGGTACATTACACACATCACACAGATGTCTCAGTACATCACACATGTTACATTGCACACATCACACAGATGTCTCAGTACATCACACATGTTACATTACACACATCACACAGATGTCTCATCACATCACACATGGTACATTACACACATCACACATGTTACATTACACACATCACACAGATGTCTCAGTACATCACACATGGTACATTACACACATCACACAGATGTCTCAGTACATCACACGTTACATTGCACACATCACACAGATGTCTCATCACATCACACATGTTACATTACACACATCACACAGATGTCTCATCACATCACACATGGTACATTACACACATCACACAGATGTCTCAGTACATCACACATGTTACATTGCACACATCACACAGATGTCTCATCACATCACACAGATGTCACATCACACATGTTACATTACACACATCACACAGATGTCTCATCACATCACACATGTTACATTACACACATCACACAGATGTCTCATCACATCACACATGTTACATTACACACATCACACAGATGTCTCATCACATCACACATGTTACATTACACACATCACACAGATGTCTCATCACATCACATATGTTACATTACACACATCACACAGATGTCTCATCACATCACACAGATGTCACATCACACATGTTACATTGCACACATCACACAGATGTCTCAGTACATCACACATGGTACATTACACACATCACACAGATGTCTCATCACATCACACATGTTACATTGCACACATCACACAGATGTCTCATCACATCACACATGTTACATTGCACACATCACACAGATGTCTCATCACATCACACATGGTACATTACACACATCACACATATGTCTCAGTACATCACACATGTTACATTGCACACATCACACAGATGTCTCATCACATCACACAGATGTCACATCACACATGTTACATTACACACATCACACAGATGTCTCAGTACATCACACATGTTACATTGCACACATCACACAGATGTCTCAGTACATCACACATGTTACATTACACACATCACACAGATGTCTCATCACATCACACATGGTACATTACACACATCACACAGATGTCTCATCACATCACACATGTTACATTACACACATCACACAGATGTATCATCACATCACACATGTTACATTGCACACATCACACAGATGTCTCATCACATCACACATGTTACATTACACACATCCCACAGATGTCTCATCACATCACACATGTTACATTACACACATCACACAGATGTCTCAGTACATCACACATGGTACATTACACACATCACACAGATGTCTCAGTACATCACACATGTTACATTGCACACATCACACAGATGTCTCAGTACATCACACATGTTACATTACACACATCACACAGATGTCTCATCACATCACACATGGTACATTACACACATCACACAGATGTCTCATCACATCACACATGTTACATTACACACATCACACAGATGTATCATCACATCACACATGTTACATTGCACACATCACACAGATGTCTCATCACATCACACATGTTACATTACACACATCCCACAGATGTCTCATCACATCACACATGTTACATTACACACATCACACAGATGTCTCAGTACATCACACATGGTACATTACACACATCACACAGATGTCTCAGTACATCACACGTTACATTGCACACATCACACAGATGTCTCATCACATCACACATGTTACATTACACACATCACACAGATGTCTCATCACATCACACATGGTACATTACACACATCACACAGATGTCTCAGTACATCACACATGTTACATTGCACACATCACACAGATGTCTCATCACATCACACAGATGTCACATCACACATGTTACATTACACACATCACACAGATGTCTCATCACATCACACATGTTACATTACACACATCACACAGATGTCTCATCACATCACACATGTTACATTACACACATCACACAGATGTCTCATCACATCACACATGGTACATTACACACATCACACAGATGTCACATCACATCACACATGTTACATTACACACATCACACAGATGTCTCATCACATCACACATGTTACATTACACACATCACACAGATGTCTCATCACATCACACATGTTACATTGCACACATCACACAGATGTCTCATCACATCACACATGTTACATTACACACATCACACAGATGTCTCATCACATCACACATGTTACATTACACACATCACACAGATATCTCATCACATCACATATGTTACATTACACACATCACACAGATGTCTCATCACATCACACAGATGTCACATCACACATGTTACATTGCACACATCACACAGATGTCTCAGTACATCACACATGGTACATTACACACATCACACAGATGTCTCATCACATCACACATGTTACATTACGCACATCACACAGATGTCTCATCACATCACACATGTTACATTGCACACATCACACAGATGTCTCATCACATCACACATGTTACATTGCACACATCACACAGATGTCTCATCACATCACACATGGTACATTACACACATCACACAGATGTCTCATCACATCACACATGGTACATTACACACATCACACAGATGTCTCAGTACATCACACATGTTACATTGCACACATCACACAGATGTCTCATCACATCACACATGTTACATTACACACATCACACAGATGTCTCAGTACATCACACATGGTACATTACACACATCACACAGATGTCTCAGTACATCACACATGTTACATTGCACACATCACACAGATGTCTCAGTACATCACACATGTTACATTACACACATCACACAGATGTCTCATCACATCACACAGATGTCACATCACACATGTTACATTACACACATCACACAGATGTCTCATCACATCACACATGGTACATTACACACATCACACAGATGTCTCATCACATCACACATGGTACATTACACACATCACACAGATGTCTCAGTACATCACACATGTTACATTGCACACATCACACAGATGTCTCATCACATCACACATGTTACATTGCACACATCACACAGATGTCTCATCACATCACACATGGTACATTACACACATCACACAGATGTCTCATCACATCACACATGTTACATTACACACATCACACAGATGTCTCAGTACATCACACATGGTACATTACACACATCACACAGATGTCTCAGTACATCACACATGTTACATTGCACACATCACACAGATGTCTCAGTACATCACACATGTTACATTACACACATCACACAGATGTCTCATCACATCACACATGGTACATTACACACATCACACAGATGTCTCATCACATCACACATGTTACATTACACACATCACACAGATGTATCATCACATCACACATGTTACATTGCACACATCACACAGATGTCTCATCACATCACACATGTTACATTACACACATCACACAGATGTCTCATCACATCACACATGTTACATTACACACATCACACAGATGTCTCATCACATCACACATGTTACATTGCACACATCACACAGATGTCTCAGTACATCACACATGGTACATTACACACATCACACAGATGTCTCATCACATCACACAGATGTCACATCACACATGTTACATTACACACATCACACAGATGTCTCATCACATCACACATGGTACATTACACACATCACACAGATGTCTCATCACATCACACATGGTACATTACACACATCACACAGATGTCTCATCACATCACACATGTTACATTACACACATCACACAGATGTATCATCACATCACACATGTTACATTGCACACATCACACAGATGTCTCATCACATCACACATGTTACATTACACACATCACACAGATGTCTCATCACATCACACATGGTACATTACACACATCACACAGATGTCTCATCACATCACACATGTTACATTACACACATCACACAGATGTATCATCACATCACACATGTTACATTGCACACATCACACAGATGTCTCATCACATCACACATGTTACATTACACACATCACACAGATGTCTCATCACATCACACATGTTACATTACACACATCACACAGATGTCTCATCACATCACACATGTTACATTACACACATCACACAGATGTCTCAGTACATCACACATGTTACATTACACACATCACACAGATGTCTCATCACATCACACATGTTACATTACACACATCACACAGATGTCTCAGTACATCACACATGGTACATTACACACATCACACAGATGTCTCATCACATCACATATGTTACATTACACACATCACACAGATGTCTCATCACATCACACATGTTACATTGCACACATCACACAGATGTCTCATCACATCACACATGCTACATTACACACATCACACAAATGTCTCATCACATCACACATGTTACATTACACACATCACACAGATGTCTCATCACATCACACATGTTACATTGCACACATCACACAGATGTCACATCACATTACACTCCCCCCGTTCTGACCCACGTTAGTCACTGCAATGTACCTGGCTGCTCCTTTATCTTCACTCTTCCAATGAAAATTTACACCTGTATTTAAATTGTTCTCTCTCACATCATCTTACTTGTCACCACCTGTAATCACCTGCTTTGTCCTTTTAACTTATGCCTTGTCCTGGCCACTCCACTCCCTTTCTCAACTTACCACAAACCATTGTCTTTATCACATGCAAACATCCATCTTACGGCTGCCAGCCTCTTCAACAATTTTTTTTTCAGTGTATAATTTCATACAGAGAATATAAGCAAATAATTCATCCTTCACACTTCCCTACACTGGGGGCACATAGAAACGATATAACTAATAGAACCTCCTTCCATCCAACATTGGCGGGAAAAGGTCCAAGAACTTTTTTGGGGGAATCTGGTAATAGACTAAAGATCTTCCGCACATTGGACAGGTAGATTAAGTATAAAATGTACAGGATGGGACTTCTCATACTCCTTCTCTCGCTATCTAGACTGATTGTTTTATAACCTGTGTGCTGTCCTTCCCACCTACTCATATAGCGACATATGATGATATCTCTTTGGCCTAAAGGCTTGGGTATTCTAATTCTATGGTTATTGCTGCTACATATTTACCTTCCTGCTACTTCTAATAATCTTCCAAGACAGACGACACCTTGATTGGAGGTCGCCCTCTGTCTTTTTGTTTTGTTTCCATTTCTTTTCATTATGTTTTATTAAGCGGTCTGGTCTCGTGCGCATTTTGTACTCCGTACTATATAAAATATATGTCTATAATATATGTACATAAGATTTCTTAGCTACACAGGCTTTTGAGATATCATGTGTTTTTTAAGCCGCCCTGCCGGGTCAGCAAATGACTTTGTGCTCGATTTGTTTGTCTATTTATCTGTAATAAAAAAACGCTTTCATAAAAATAGAATCGATCTAAAGTGAGTTCTGTTGAATGTCAGGTTACTGCGCTTTTCTATGAGATGAATAATATGTTCTGGTGGAGCCACTGAGCAGCGAGCTCACAGCTTTTGTGCTCATAATTCAACTTTCCCCCTTTCCCATAGAGCACCATCTATGGGGTGATGAAATGTGACACTTGTTTCAGTGATGAGGATATTGCTGAAATCTGCAATAATGTAGTAGAAAAGTAAGATGGTTCAGCAGCATAAGTACCTTTCTTATGCAGTAACCTACTCATTATTCTGCCTCCACACAGTAAGGTATCCTTTCAGACAAGGCTACACATCAGGAATTGAACCAGGAATCTGCATAGAAGACTCTCACTGTTTAAGTACCACACCACCAGCTCAGGTTATTCTCTAGAGCTTCTTATTGTTCCCATTAGACCAAATGTAATCATCACGTCCAGCAGGAATAAGAACGTCACCTTTGGAAGAATATGTGACTGGCTCTTGACAGCAGAGGTAGCGCACTGGTAAAGTTCCCTGCCGATGAATTAGAGGAGTCAGGAGCTTATGGGTTCTATCCCCAGGATCTCTGCCTTGTGTCTCCAGCCTTAAAAGCGCTAATGAGATGTAGAGTTTCTCTTGTTGAAAGTCTGATTACCCATGATTTTTAAAGAGTTGATAAATGTGGTATTGTGTATCTGCAGTCCAGCTGGCTCACAGCTTGTGTGATCTGAGTTGAGTGCAGGGATCACTGCTAAACAATGTGGGTTCTAATCCCCATGTTGTCCTCCTGGTGGCCTTGGGGTGCTTCCCCCTTCCCAAGGTGCTGCCTATGGAGTAAGGGTTATGATACTGGTTTGAGTGATGTGTACATTGGTGAAAATTTTCGCTAAGTACAGCCGTCTCGAAAAAGAGACTGCTGTGTTGGTAACATTCTTCATATAAGTAACTTTCTTAAGCACTGACAATCACGTTGTGCTGCATCCAGACCACTATAAACACCACCCAGGAAGGCATCTTTTTGGACTATGCCACACACCCCAGGACTTGAACCAGAGATCACACAGAAGACACTCACTGGTTAGACACTGCTCATGCACCATGCCACCAGCTCTGATGGATCTCTGGACTTTCTTATTGTCCCCATTAGACCAAATGTAATTGTCACTTCCAGCAGGAATAAGAACATGTCATCATTGGAAGAATTTGCAGCCAGCTCTCAGCAGCAGAGGTAGCGCACTGGTAAAGTTATTTTCTGATAAATTAGAGGAGTCGGGAACATGTGGGTTCTATCCCCAGAATCCTCTCCTTGTGTATCCAGCCTTGAAAGCACTTAAGCCCCAAGCCACTGTGCTGTCATGCACCAATGTGGTCTAAAGTTTCTCTTCATGAAAGTGTAATCCCGCCTCAGGATAAGCACTCTCTAAACTGACTCACCCAACTGCCTACTTTCAGACTCTTTTAAGGCAGGTTTTAGATTTTAAGGGCTGCTTTGAGCTGCAAGTACACGGGATTAAGGTGATTGGGCAGCCATCCCACTCAGGAGCCAAGATCTGCCCCATTACCTCGCTTTTTATGTGGTGACAGGGTAACGAATTGTGACACTTGTTTGAGTGATGAGTATATAGATGAAATCTGCAATAATATACTGAGGAAGTAAGTAACTTCCTAATGCAGGAACCTTCTCATTATACCAACTCCACGGTATTCTTTCTAACAAGGTCACACACACATCAGGATTTGAACCAGGGCCTGCACATAAAACACACACTGGTTAGACACTACTTAAGTACCAGACCACCAGCTCAGGTTGATCAGTGTGCTTTCTTATTGTCCCCATAAGACCAAATGTAATTGTCTCTTCCAGCAGGAATAAGAACATGTCATCTTTGGAACTGTCTCTTGACATCAGAGGTAGCGCACTGGTAAAGTTTTCTGCTGATAAATTAGAGGAATCAGGCACATATGGGTTCTATCCCCAGGATCTCCACCTTGTGTCTTCAGCCTTAAAAGCACTAATGAGATGTAGAGTTTTTCTTGTATGATTACCCATTTTTTAAAGGGGTGATACATGTGTTGCGGTGCAGCTGCGGTGATCTGAGTTGAGTGCAGGGATCACTTCTGTACAGCATGGGTTCTAATCCCCACGTTGTCTCCTGGTGACATTGGGCAGCTCCCCCCTTTCCCAAAGTGCCACATGTGGAGTGTTGAATTATGATACCTGTTTGAGTGATGAGTATATTGCTGAAATCTGCAATAATCTACTCTATAAATACAGCTGTCTAGAAAAAAGAAGACAGCTGTATAAGTAACTTTCTTATGCTACAAAAAAACTTGTTGCACTGCCCCCACACCACTAAGCAACTTACCTTTTTTTGGACAAGACCACACATCAGGATTTGAACCAGGGTCTGCATAGAAGACATTTGCTGTTTAGAAACTGCTTACACACCAGACCACCAGCTCAGGGTGATCTCTGTGCTTTCTTATTGTCCCCTTAAAACCAAATGTAATTGTCACTTCCAGCAGGAATAAGAACATGTCATCTTTGGAGCTGTCTCTTGGCTACAGAGGTAGCGCACAGGTAAAGTTCTAAAGTTAGGAACATACAAGTTCTATACCCTGGTTCTACTCCTTGTGTCTCCAGTCTTGAAAGCACTTAAAGCTGCTGTGCTGTTGTACCCCAATGTGATCTAATGGTTCTTTTGTTGAAAATCCGATTACCCCTATTTTTAAAGAGGTGATAAATAGACCATGCCAGCTACATAAAGCCAGAGTTAAGCGCAGGGATCACTTCTATACAACATGGGTTCTAATCCCCATGTTGTTCTCCTGGTCACCTTCCCCCTTCCCCAAAGTGTCACCTATGGATTATGATGCCTGTTTAAGTGATGAGTATATTGCTGAAATCTGCAATAATCTATTATATGAATACAGCTCTCTAGAAAAAGAAACAGCTGCACAAGTAACTTTCGTCATATAAGTAACTTTCTTATGCAGCAACATATTTATTGCACTGCCTCCACACCACTGTAAACACCACCCAGCAAAGAATATTTTTTGGATTAGGCCACACATCAGAAATTGAACCAGGGCCTGCACAGAAGACAATCTCTGCTTAGACACTGCTTAAACACCATACCACCACTAGCTCAGGTTGATCTCTGGGCTTTTTCATTGTCTCCCATAAAACCAAATGTACATTTTTTACTTCGAGCAGGAATAAGAACATGTCATCTTTGGAAGAATTTGCAGACAGCTCCTGATAGCAGATGTAGCATGCGGGTAAAGTTCTCTGCTGATAAATTAGAAGAATCAGGCACATATGGGTTCTATCCCCAGGATCTCCTTCTTGTGTCTCCAGCTTTTCACCAGTTTAGGTTCACAAGGCGAGGGATTCTTTTAAAGGAGAAATTCTTTGCCTGTTGAGCGTAAGCTGCTTGACAAAATTGTTGGAAAAACATTGTCACCGTTAAGCACAGGCAGCAAGCGTGTATAAGTAAGGAGAATGCCACCTACCACACAAGCTGCATGCAACAAGATATGAACCCAGGCACATGGGCTAACTCCATAACTGGTCTAGGCACTTAATCCCAAAGCCACCATGCTATCATGCACCCTATGTGATCTAAAGTTTCTAATGTTGAAAGTCCGATTACCCCTGTTTTTTAAGAAGTGAATAAACGTGTTGTTGAGAAGCTGCAGCGCAGCTTGCGTGATCTGAGTTAAGTGCAGGGATCGCTTGTGTCAACGTGGGTTCTAATCCCCACATTGGCCTCCTTGGGCAAAGTGCCACCCATGGAGTGATGGATTATGATACCTGTTTGAGTGATTTGTATATTGTTATAATCTTCTATATAAATACAGCTGTATAAGTAACATTATTCATGTAAGTGACTTTCTTATGCAGCAACATACTCACTGTGCTGCCTCCACACCACTATAAACACCACCCAGCAAGGTATCTTTTGGACAAGACCACACATCAGGATTTGAACCAGAGACCACACAGAAAACACTCACTGGCTAGACACTGATCATGCCCAATGCCACCAGCTCAGGTTGATATTTGGGCATTCTTATTGTCCCCATAAGACCAAATGTAAACATTACTTCCAGCAGGAATAAGAACATGTCATCTTTGGAATAATTTGCAGCTGGCTCTCGACAGTAGAGGTAGCGCACTGGTAAAGTTCTCTGCTAACAGAAGAGTCAGGAACGTGCAGGTTCTATCCCCAGGAAACTTGTATAAGTAAGGAGAATGCCATCTACAACACCAGCGGCACGCAGCAAGCTTCAAACCCAGGTGCATGGGCTGGCACTGTAGTGTTCCTGAACTCAGCACTTAACTGCTTCTTTATAGGGTGCAGGAGTCAATATAAATCAAGTAGAAAAATAAATGAGACCTTTAAATTACAAAGATGTGATATTATTTTTCTTTTTAAAGACAATTTTGACGCAGCGATTATCAAACAAGAACATTTTTATTATTTCGACATGGAAAGAAAGCCAAAAAACTGGAGGCAAGATAATAATTTTAGGCACAACTCCAAGCAGTAAAGCTCATATAAAGTGCCTATAGTTCCCCTCCCCCATCACTTATTAATTGTTCTTCTTCACACACTGTACAGTCGTTTATATTTCCTATTCTTACTAAAGATATTTCACAAATATTATCCAAGAAAATGGTGTCAGTAACATCTAGAGAAGCCGAGTAGTTCATTAATGGGAAACTTCTAAACCAACTTCCTGTAACACTTGTTGGAACCGGGTCACTATAAATGACACAGTTTCGAGACTGACACAAATTTTGGTTTTCCCAAAGTTTGCTGCTTTAGTGTTTATCGATCGTTTAGGCCCCATGCACACAACCGTAAAAATCATCCGTACTTGCGGACAGTAATTACGGTCCGCAATTACAGACCTATTCACTTCTATTGACCACGGACAACTTCCCATATAAGTGGCTTCTTTGCTGCCCTTCTTAACACCAGGCCAATCTCCAAAATCCTTCACCTGCCTGTGCGTGCAGATGCACTGACGCCTGCCTGCCGCCATTCCTGAGCAAGCTCTGCACTGCTGTTAAAACTGATCCCATAGCTGAATCCTCTTTAGGAGACGGTCCTGGCACTTGCTGGACTTTCTTGAGTGCCCTTAAGCCTTCTTCACAGCAATCGAACCTCTCTCCTTGAAGTTCTTCTTGATCCGATAAATGGTTGATTTAGGGGCAATCTTACACGCAGCAATGTCCTTACCTGTAAAGCCCTTTTGATGCAAAGCAATGATGACTGTACGCGTTTCCATGGAGGTAACCATGGCTAACAGAAGAAGACTGATTTCAAGCACCTTTCCATTTTAAAGCAACCAGTCCACTCTTATAATTCTATCAGCTGCCTTGTCCTCATTAACACTTTCTCCTGAGCGAACGTGAAATGATGGTAGGAGGTCATTTTATGGCAGGGCTGAAATGAGGTGGAAATGTTTTTTTTTGTGATTAAGATAATTTTCATGGCAAGGAATGACTATACTATTAATTGCAATTCATCTGATCACTCTTCATATCAATCTAGAGTTAATGCAAATAGCACTATGAAAACTGTAGAAGCAAACTGTGAAAACAAAAATTTGTTTCAAAACTTTTGGCCAGGACTGCACACATAGAACACAAGCCGCACACACGCCACTGAAAGCCAGGACATTATCTTACAATGTGGTGAATCGGGCCAGAGCGTGGTGCAACATATAGCATTGTTTTTCCCGTCAAATCTGACGGAAACTGCCATAGACGCAGATGAGAACAGACCTTAACTTCTCGGCAGCTACTTGGGGTGTTGGTTTACTGTAGACAGTAATGGAGTCGCACTACTGAGCAGCTACTGTATACTGGATACTGCTCTCCCCGACAGCCGGGAGGACAGCCCAGCTGGTAGCCGGGGGGATGGTAATGAAGTTAGGGCAAGATAAGAAGTGGTTCTAGGGGATTCAGCCATCAAGAGGCGTCACACTATATTGGTGGGTGAAGTATTAGGTCACAGGATAATGAGATCCGTGCGTTACAAACCAACATTGAAGACACATGTGCCTAAAAATGTCAATCACATTCCTGAAACTGAACATGAAAAATTGGACGGCAACCTATAGTGTATGTTCACAAATGGCAGAAGTCTAGGAAGCAAAACTGGGGGCGCTTGAGGCCTTGGTACTGGAGGAACTTATCGATATAGGTGGTTTCGCAGAAACATAGCCGGGCCCTTCACACAATTGGGCTGTCAATCTTCAGTGTTTTACACTCGTTCGGAAAGACAGGACAAATAGGAAAGGTGGGGGAGAATGTCTGCATGTTAAACGTCATACGAAGGGAAGTGTAAAAGAAGCAATACTGGAGGAAGATTGTCAGGAGGTGGAAACCTTGTGGGTGGAATTACAAAGGAACACAGACATTATTATTTTTGGGTGTAATCTAGACCCCCCCACGTCACTCAGGAGACGGATGGTCAGATATAGAAACAGATAGAGTGGGCTGCCCAGGCTGGTACTGCAGTGATAATGGGAGAATAGGAACCGTTCTGCTCCAACTGCAAAGGGAATAACATGTTTGTGGCAAATTGTGGAGAACCAAACAAAATGTGATGCTCAGTTAAAATCTGGTAATGTCTAACAATGCAGAGCTGGTTGGGAATGTCACGGTGTGTGGAAACTTTGGTAACAATGATCACAATATCATTTGATTATATAAACGGTAAAAAAATAAACACGGGCTAGGTGGTCAAAAACACAGGGTTTTTTATTTTTATTTTTAAAAAAAGGCAAATTTCTGCAGGTAAAATGGTAATTGAACTTTCAAAAAAACTTCTGGCTTGTCATAGTGAGATGTCTGAAGTTTGGATGACTGGGTGTCCGAGCACGGAGACCCCCACAGATCGCTAAAACGAAGCAGGAGAAGTGCTCAGGTGAGCGCTGAGCCGCTTCGTTTCTGATCGGCTTTTCTCGGAAAGCCGAGCATTTGGTGTACGGGCTCGTATATTATACAGAAGTTGCTGTAGGTGAGGCCGGTGCTTTAAGCCTCTTGTAGCACCAGGACGTAACTGTACCTTATGGCGCGAGGAGAGGAGCATGGAGCGGGCTCACTTACGTGGTGTTGATGGTTGTCATGGCAGTCTGGGGGCCTAATAAAAAGGACCCCAGGTCTGCCATCTTTGTGCTCCTATTAAGCCCTTTAATAGGAGGCTGTAAATAGCACAATACACAGCAATACGGAAGTCCTTAGGGGGATGGAAAAAATGTTTACAAAAAAAAAGGGAGTAAGGCCGGGTTCTCGCGTAGCGTAAATGCTGCAGAATTTCCACAACTGAACTCTGTGCGGATATTCCACAGCATTTACAGTAGCAGCAAAGTGAATAAGAGAATCACATGCCCGCGCTGCGGAAAACAAAACCGCAGAAAAGTCACGCGAAAGTGTTCTGCGGTGCGTGAATAGTTATAGCAGGAACAGTAGAGCCAGGAAACCAGAGAGAATCACAGGCAAAGACAAGCAGGAAATGAAGGTATACATAGACCGAGGGCGGGAGCTAGAACTGTCTGGCCAGGCTGTGATAGGTTCTCCCACTCCTCAGCCTACCAGCCTGAGTGGTAACAGATCGAGTCACTCTATCAGACCTAGGAGCAGGTGCAGACTGATTAACCACGGGCGTCGACACAGAAGCGGTGTCTGGCAGATCCTTTACAGTACCCCCCCTTTTATGAGGGGCCGCTGGACCCTTCCTAGGTAGACCTGGCTTATTGGGGAACCGAAGATGGAGCCTCCTGAGCAATACCCCAGCGTGAACATCCCGGGCGGGTACCCAAGTCCTCTCCTCAGGCCTGTATCCTCTCCAATAGACCAGGTACTGGAGGGAGCCTTGGACCATCCTGCTATCCACAATCTTGGCCACCTCGAATTCTACCCCTTCAGGGGTGAGAACAGGGACCGGAGGTTTCCTCGAGGTAACCAAGGACGGGGAGCAGCGTTTCAGGAGGGAGGCATAAAACACGTTGTGTATTTGAAAAGATGGGGGTAACTCCAGCCGGAAGGAGACAGGGTTAAGGACCACAATGACCTTGTACGGCCCTATATACCGGGGAGAAAATTTTTTGGACGGAACTTTAAGGCGCACATTTTTTGAAGACAGCCACACCAGATCCCCGACCACAAAGGGTTAGCAGAACGTCTTCTATCTGCCTGAGTCTTTTGTATGCCCTGGGACGCCTCTAGGTTCTTCTGAACCTGGGCCCAGACTGTGCACAGTTCCCGATGAACGACCTCTACCTCGGGATTGTTGGAACCACCAGGTGAAACGGAGGAGAACCGTGGATTAAACCCAAAATTACAGAAAATGGGGGAGTCCCCTGACTAGTTACTGACCCGGTTATTAAGGGAAAATTCAGCGAGGGGAATGAAGGAAACCCAATCATATTGACAGTCAGAGATAAAACACCTTAAATATTGTTCTAGAGACTGATTAGTCCTCTCAGTTTGGCCATTAGTTTCAGGATGGAAGGCCGAGGAGAAGGACAGATCAATCTCCAACTTCTTACAGAAGGCTCTCCAAAACAATGAAACAAATTGTACCCCTCTCTCAGAAACAATATTGACAGGTAGAGATGAGCGAACCGGGACAGCGAATCCGAACTTCACCGGGTTCGGCCAAACCCGTTTGGACCGAACCCGGTCAAAAATATTATACAAATCGGCAGCCACTTGTCTCTATCAATCACTGATAGAGAAAAGAGGCTGCTGATTAAAAATAAAATAAAAAACATTTCATACGTACCCGGTCGTTGTCTTGGTGACGAGTCCCTCTTCTTCCTCCAGTCCGACCTTCCTTTCTGACGCGGCAGCCTGTGATTGGCTGCAGAGGCCTCTGCAGCCTGCGATTGGCTGCAACGGTCACATGGGCTGTAACGTCACCCAGGAATGTCGGGCCGGATGTCGAGAGGGACGCGTCACCAAGGCAACGGCCAGGAGAACGGACTGGAGGAAGCAGAAAGTTCTCGGTAAGTATGAACGTCTTTTTTTTTTGACAGGTTACTCGATATTGTGATCAGAATTCACTGTCCAGGGTGCTGAAACAGTCACTGCCGATCAGTTAACTCTTTCAGCACCCTGGACAGTGACTATTTACTGACGTCGCTTAGCAACGCTGCCGTAATGACGGGTGCACACATGTAGTCACCCGTCATTACGGGGCCTCATGCACACGACCGTAAAAACACCCGTTATTACGGGTCGTAATTACGACCCGAAATAGCGGGCCCATAGACTTCTGTTAGCCACGGGTACCTTCCCGTTTTCTCACGGGAAGGTGCCCGTGCCGTTAAAAAGATAGAACATGTTCCATTTTTTTATTTTACGGGCCGTGCTCCTATACTTTATAATGGGAGCACGGCTCGGGAAAACGACCGGCTGCCCGTGCTCATCTCCTGAAATACTCTGTACTGCCTTAAACTCTGTGGACAGGTCAGGATCCTGTTTCTTTTAAATGCTGCTGGGGAACCCGCTCTTTCCACTATATAAGACTGCGCTACAGTGCAGCATTTAAAAGAAACAGGATCATGACCTGTCCACAGAGTTTAAGGCAGCACAGAGTATTTCAGGAGAGGAGCGTGCAGATTCTGTGCTGCTGAGAACTCTGTTCTTACCATTACGTAGCTCAGTCTGTTACCTCTCCTCCACTCCTGTCCTCAATAACACCTTCACATGATTGGCAAGTCACCACGTAATGGTAAGAGCAGAGTTCACAGCAGCACAGAGTATTTCAGGAGAGGAGCGTGCCGATTCTGTGCTGCTGTGAACTCTGCTCTTCCCATTACGTAGCTCTCATTTCTCTTAGGTATCAGTGAAGGCTCCGTGATGGTACTGGTCCATCCTCCAGACATGTAGGGACATCTGTTGGGGGATAGAGAGTCACCAGAAGTCTTCTTCACTACTGGACTATCCTGGATATCGAGATGGAACATACAAGAGAATCAAAATGAACAGGAAGTTCTTAGTAAACATTTTGATCGTATAAGCCAACCTGCTTCCTCATGGCGACTTCTTTTAAGTGGGTCCCTACTCTATTAGGTGCCGCACCACATGGCAACCAGTGCCACCGCAACACCCCGCCTGCAGAGGGAGCAACACAGTCCCCAGGCTAAGACACCTTATGTTGTAGCCCACAGATCAGTCCATAGTAATGCATCCAAAGGATAACTGAATGTAACCACCACCAGGTAACTCAGTCCAGGTATAGAACAGGTGAATGATAGGTTATTAACCCCTTAATGAACAGCCTATTTTCGGTTTTTTCAATTTTCGTTTTTACCTCCCACCATTCCAAAAATCATAACTTTTGTAATGCGTGTCCACCGCGGACTGTTTAGGAAGGTGGAAGCAGCATTAGGGGGGCAGTCAAAATGCTAGGGGGCGCTATCATTGTATTAAAATAAATATCTATGCACCAGAGAAGATTTGTTACAGCATTTATATTTACAAATCAATTATGATGACGTGATCTTTTGCGTTTTATATAATATTGTCCGTAGGATAAAAAGATAAGAGAAAGGACATATACATGAGTCCCGGATTATTTTACCTCCCCGGTAAGAAGGTAGATTATCTCCAGGGTGACGTTCAGTATCTTCTCCGTTATGTGTCCCTTATCCATCACAAAGAACAATGACGTGTAGATGGTTCCGAATGAGATCTACAAATAAAGAGATGATAACTAGATGATATAATTATGAAATGTTAAAGGGACACTCCGGCCAAAACTAACCTCTCCCATGTGCTGCATTCTGGTATTCCATGTGTCGGTCTCTCACCTGTTATTTATCTCTATATATCAGACCGGGATGGTTGCTTAGCAACAGTGTGAATCCGGCTCGGTGACTACTTTCTCTACTTGGGTCTCCGGAGATCTATGTGTCACCCGTCACAGGCTTCAGCAGTTTCTGTACCGCACTAGTTATACACAGGGGGAAACAGAAACTTCTATCATCAACTGCCACTGATACTTAGACAGGTTCCTGTCACACAGGTGTAGAAGAATATAGTGCAGCCTCCCAGTCTGTATACTTATGGTTTCTCAGCTTATTTAGAAGAATATAGAGAGAATAATAATCACAGTGTCCCCCAGCATAAAGAAATTATATGGTCTTTAGCTGGTCATGTGATTGATAGCAAAGCAGAGAGGAAGAGAAAGCTGGGGAAATCTAAGAATCAAGACGGAGGCTTATTTTAAAGCACGGACAAGGCAGGAGTTCAAAAAGTAAGTACAGTATACATAAAAGAAGTGTAGAGTGATATATACAGTCAGGTGGCGGGTGCAGACATGGAAAGTTGTGCTTCCACTGGAGCTCTTCTTTAATTTTTAGTTCTGTGTCTCTTGGCAGTAAGGAGAAAATACAGCATGTGGGAGGTGAGAGACAATACTATATGGATAAAAGTACGTGAACACCCCCCCCTAATTATTGAGCTTCACGCATTGAGCTGTTTCAGCTTCACGCATTGCAAACAGGTGCATAAAATCAAGCCCACAGCCGTGCAATCTCCAGAGAAACATTGCTAGTAGTATGGGTCGTACTGAAGAGATCAGTGGCTTTAAACGTGGCGCAGAACAAGAACTGTGTGTCAGGAGCTTCATGAAATGGATTTCCTTAGATCCCCCTGCACAATGCCAGGCGTCAGCTGGAGAGGTGTAAAGCACGTCGTTCTCTAGAGTGATGAATCACGTCTTGTTATCTGGTAGTCTGATGGGTGATGAGTTGTTCTATGAGTTTGTTGTGTAGGGACTCGTGTGGCCTGCACAAAGGACCATCCAACACCTTTGGGATGAATTATAACACGGGTTGCGAGCAAAACCTACTCATCCAGTATCAGTGCTTGTCTGTGGGAATTTGTGCCCATTCAGTCAAAAAAAGCATCTGTGAGGTCACACTCCAAAATCTTGTGGAAAGCCTTCCCAGAAGAGTAGAGACTGTTAAAGCCGCAAGAGGGCAATGATCGAGAACGAGGGTTCATATGGCAGTAAAACTTCTACCGATGGCAAAATGATGGCATAACCCAACGATATGCCATCACTTTGTGTGATGATAATATTCCGTTACTTCTTCAGTGGAGATCCGCACAGTAACAGCCAATATCCTATGGCCTTCCTCTATCAGAAGTTTAGTCCAGATGGGCCTGAGCTGTCTATACGTGTCTGCAGGAACATGATCAAAAGATGGTCTCTTGGTTATGGCCATGTCAACTTCCAGCAGACGGTGAGTAATGGTCATTACATTGTGATATGTACCCGGTAATGTAATAAGTGGTGAAATATGACACCCGGACCCCACACCGATCAGCTGTTCGGGCTGCCTCCGGGCACCGGATATTATGCTGGGCATGCAGTGCTTCATACACTGTATAGCGGCCGTGCTGCAGACCTGCAGCTCTAGTCACATTTACGGCCGCTATACTGTGAGCCATCTGCTTCCGGAACGGACCCCCATCAATGATATACCGATGACCTATCCTATAGAAAGGTCATCAGTATGAAAAACCGCCCCCTGCCCGGACAACCCCTTTAATTCTGGAGCACTGAACTCTCTTTAGCCGTGGGAACCTTCCAGTATTACACTTGGAGATCTCTGACCAAAAATGGAGCCAACTCAACGTTCTGTAAACAAGTCAACTTTATGGTCCAGTCAGGTAATGTCCTTGTCAGAGGTTATAATGTTGTCGGTCATTATAATGCCTGAACAGAAGAGGCTGGACGCAGCTGCAGGCTTAAGGGAAGCCGACATGACCGTCCTGGTAGGGAAAGGGTTAATGTTACGAGGTCAGGGAAAGTTGAAGGAGCTGAAGGAGGGACGGGGAGGAGTTAAGGGGGGCGGGGGGGCCGTTACTGCGCTTCCCGCTGTTTCTCGGCATTGAGCCGGAAGCAGCGGGAGGAGTAACACACATTAAGCAAAGCTCCCCGTTGCCCGGTGTTTTAGTAATGGCAGAGGCCCTGATTTTAGAGCGGCTGCGCGCCGCTGCTGTGCACCACGGTCCCGGATGGATGGAGGAGACCGTGGCTGCATTAACGCGGATCCCGGACGCCGTTTCGCCACGTCGGGCACGGCGTTCGGGGTCTGTTGTAAGGGACAGGCTCCCCTCCCCCGGCCCCCCTACGAGCATGGCTATGGCGGCGGGGGGGGAGTCGGCAACAACCGCTCCTGCGCTGGGCAGGCAGAGAGCGGTGGCAGGGGTGACGGCGATGCAGGCTGTGTCGACCCGTCCCTCTCGGCGGTCCCGACCTCCAGAGCGCCTGAGTCCGGAGGTAGTCCCGCGGACACGGCGTCGCAGAGGGAGCCCGATCCCGGACGCTGCAGGCCAGGCAGCTGGGAGGACCGCCCCTTCCCAGGCCCTGCGTCCTGGCAGGAATCCCAGGCCGCGACGGGGTCCGGCGGTAAGCAGGGAGTCGCAGGCTGGGCTCCCTGTCACCCCTCCCCCATCAGATGGAAGATGTCGAGAGCAAGGTACGGCCGCCCCGCATGGTGATGTTCCGGCCAGGGGGCAGGCTTCGTCAGGATCGTCTAGGCGGACGACTAGATCTGCAGCGACGTCGAGGCAACAGGTCCGGTCGGAAGTCTGGGTCCCGGCGGTCGGGCGGCAGGTTGCCGGCCCATCGGTCAGCGCGTCCTCATCCCCTTTCCGAAGAGGTCGTTGGGAGGGACAGTCGTCGGCGAGAGAAGAACTGGAGGAAGGTGAACTGGACGTCTATCGTCGAGGTCAGGATGGTCCGGCTGACGGGAACACAGCGCCTGTGCAGCCCGGTGAGTGTATAACTCCATTATTGTCTTATCCAGCGATTTTTATGTCGGGTGTCGGCGGGGGGGCTGCTAGCATAGCATCGGGGGCCGGTAGTGGCGCGGGCGGACGCGACGGAGCGGGTTTGGCAGATTTAGTGGGTTGCTTACGGGAGCTGGTGGGGCGCCTGGATAGGGCCGCGGCGCCGGTAGTAACGGAAGTGTCCCCTGCGGTAGTTTGGGAAGGCCCCAGGGAAGTGGGATCGTTGCAGGCGCGTCCTGTGGTGGCGGTTAGAGAGGCGGTCGCGGTGTCGGTGCAGACTGAGGCACAGAAGGACGGCGATCGAGTGCGCATGGACGATCGTGCTCGGGGGGAGGTGTATGTTTGTTTTGAGGGTCCGTTGGGGGCGCATTTAAAGCAGGAGGTGCGTGATCGGATCTGGAAAGATGAATATGTTGAAATTTTTTCTCTCTTGCCGCTGGCTAAATTCAATTTGGATAAGGGCAAGCGGGATGAGAGTAAAAAGGACGAGGAGGAACGGCGGCGGTATAGGCTTATCCCGCAGACGTTCGTTAATTGGTCGCAGGCGTTCGCCATATTGGCTAGTGTGATAGGGGAAAAGGCGCCGGAAAATTGTTCGGCGTTATTTTGTTATTTTGATGCTATTGGGGAGGCTCATAGGGCGTATGGGGGTCAGGCGTGGCTGCGATATGATGAGCAATTCCGTCAGCGGAAGGCGGTTCGGCCGGCGATTCGGTGGGACCAGAAGGATATTGCTCTCTGGTTACGGGTTACGGCTCCGGTTAGGCAGCCCTTTCCCGGGAGCGGTGGCCAGGGAGGCCAGACTAGTCAGAGTGGACCAAGCGGCGGGGGAAAGGCGGGGTTTTGCTGGCAATTCAATGAAGGCCAGTGCAAGTTTGGGGCCACGTGCAAGTTCAAGCACGTGTGCTCCGAGTGTAATGGTGCATCACACGGGGCGGCAAAATGTCTGCGGAAAAAGAGGTCCGGGAACCAGCACGGGGCTGGTCAAGGGGGTGTCGCCGGTGAGGGTGGAAAGGATGGCCCCTTATCTAAATGAGTATCCGGATAGGGCGGCAGCTAAGTTGCTTTATGAAGGGTTTAGTGTTGGTTTTGTTATTCCTCCGCCTCCTTATGAGGTTCCGGTTACGCGGAGAAATTTAAAATCGGCTTACTTGCATGCGGAAGTCGTGTCGGAAAAGTTGTTAAAAGAAGTTTCGTTGGGGCGCATGTCGGGGCCATTTGTGGAGTCGCCGGTGAAAGATTTAGTTGTGTCCCCTTTGGGTATTGTCCCTAAACGCGAGCCCGGAAAGTTTCGTTTGATTCAACATTTATCGTATCCCAAAGGTTCGTCGGTAAATGACGGGATTGATCACGAGTTGTGTTCCGTAGTTTATACCTCATTCGATAAGGCGGTGGGGTTAGTGCGGGCTGCGGGTCCGGGGGCGCTGCTAGCAAAAACCGACATCGAGGCGGCGTTCAGGTTGTTGCCGGTCCATCCAGAAAGCCAACGGCTGTTGGGTTGTTTTTGGAATGGGGCCTTTTACGTGGATCGGTGCCTTCCGATGGGGTGTTCTCTTTCTTGTGCATACTTCGAGGCGTTTAGTAGCTTCGTGGAGTGGGTAACGAGGGGAGTATCCGGGGTCGATTCGTTGATCCATTACTTAGATGATTTTTTGTGCGTTGGCCCGGGGGGTTCGCCGGTTTGCGGTAACTTGCTTCATGCCCTGCAGAAGGTGGCGAGGGATTTTGGGATCCCTTTGGCGCCGGAAAAAACGGAGGGCCCGGTAGCGACGATTTCTTTCTTGGGAATCGAAATTGACTCGGTGGCAATGGAGTGTCGGCTCCCGGCGGATAAGTTGGGTGCTTTGAGGCTGGAGGTGCGACGGGCTTGTAGAAGGAAGAAAATGTCGCTGAGGGAGCTTCAGTCGCTGCTGGGGAAGTTGAATTTCGCCTGCCGGATTATGCCGATGGGGAGGGTGTTTGGTAGAAGGTTGGCGGCGGCAACGGCGGGAGTGCGGGCGCCGCATCATTTTGTGAGGCTCAAGGAGGAGCACCGAGCTGATCTTCAGGTTTGGGATGACTTCTTGGGCCAGTACAATGGTCGCTCGCTATGGATGGCCCCAGCGCAGGATACGAGTGATCTGAATATTTTCACGGATGCGGCTGGGGCGGGTGGCTTTGGAGCTTACGGGGGAGGTCCGTGGTGCGCAGGTCAATGGCCGGCTAGCTGGGTGTCCAGTGGATTGACGCGGAATCTGGCCCTGCTCGAGCTGTTTCCCATCGTGGTGGCGGCTACCATTTGGGGGGACAGGCTCAGGGATAAGAAGGTCCGTTTTTACTGCGACAACATGGGGGTGGTGCTTGCCATTAGTAACATCACGGCGTCCTCTCCTCCGGTAGTTCAATTGTTGCGACATTTAGTGTTGGTGTGTTTGTCGCTGAACGCGTGGGTGGTGGCGGTGCATGTCCCGGGTGTACGGAATTGTGTTGCTGATGCTCTTTCTCGCTCGCAGTGGGACCGGTTTCGGCAATTGGCCCCGGGAGCGGAACGTCTCGGTTTGGCGTGTCCGGATCATCTATGGGATCTGGTATCGGTCCCGTAGAGCAGCTGTTACAAAGGTCTTTGGCGCGCACGACGTGGAGGGCTTATGCTGCTTGTTGGAGGCAGTGGGAGGAGTGGGTAAGAGAGTTGGGTGATGTCAATACGGATAGAGACAGGTTGGTGGCACTTTTGTATTGGTTAGGGGATGCCTGGGAGGGGGGGTTTTCAGTAGCGAAGGTGAACCGGTTTATATCCGCGGTGGCGTTTGGGCTTAAGTTGCGGGGCTTGCGGGATGTATCGAAGGAATTTCTGGTATCGCAGGCTTTGAAGGGGTTGCGCAGAGGTAGGGTGGAGGCGGATAGTAGAAGGCCGGTGTCGTTTGCTTTGCTGGGCTTGTTGGGCGGTTCATTGGCATCGGTATGTCGTTCTTCAGATGAAATGGATTTGTTTCGGTTGGCTTTCTCGTTGGCGTTCTTCGGAGCATTTAGAATAGGTGAGTTGGTGTCGCCAAGTACTAAACAGGCAGGGGGGCTGAGATCTGGGGAGGTGAGCCTTTTTGCAGATCGGTTGGAGGTATGGTTGCGTAGATCAAAAACTGACCAATTAGGGAAGGGAAAACTGATAGTTTTGTTCGCTCTCCCGGGGTCGGTCATGTGCCCAGTAGAGTGCATGCGGGGTTTTACAAAAAACAGGGGGTCTCCAGATTTGCCTTTGTTACGTCATGTGGACGGGTCGTTCTTGTCCAGGTTTCAGTTTGGAGCTGTTTTTAAAAAATGTTTGACGGCGGTTGGGGTTGCGGCAGGCTCATATTCATCTCATTCCTTCCGGATTGGCGCAGCAACGGAAGCAGGGCGCTGGGGGTTGGATGATGAGGGGGTGAGGCGTATTGGTCGTTGGGAGTCTAAAAGGTTTAAGTCCTATGTCCGCCCCCATATGTTGTAATTTTGTTGTTTATGCTTGCAAATGTTATATGGTGGTGCCTAACTGTGTTTTCCGTTTCAGATTCGCCTCCTTGTCTGGTGTGGTTGATGGGTCATTCGTACGTGCACTGGGGGGCTTTGAGGGCGGACGTCCGCCCGGATGGTCGCCAGTTGCGCATTCCGCGACAGGATGCGGTTGTGCATTGGCTGGGGTTTAGAGGTATGTCGTGGAACAGGGTGTTGGCGGAATTCCAGACATATGTGCGGCTTGATAGGGTTCCGGAGGTTTTAGTGTTGCACGTGGGTGGGAATGACTTAGGAGTCCGCCCTTTTCGTGAGTTGGTGCGGGATATCAAACATGATTTGTTGTGTTTGTGGGTATCTTATCCCAAGTTGGTGGTAGTGTGGTCGGACATAGTCCCAAGGAAGCATTGGCGGTTAGCTAGATCGGTGGAGAGAGTCAATAAGGCTCGGATAAAAGTTAACCGGGCGGTGTCCCGTTTTGTGGCAAAGAACGGGGGCATTTGCGTGAGGCATAGGGATTTGGAGTCAGGATTGGGGAATTTCTGGAGGAGTGACGGGGTTCATCTGACCGAGGTTGGCATTGATATTTGGAGCTTGGCTATAGCAGAAGGCATAGAAAGGGCGGTGGTGGTGTGGAGGAACTCACAGGCTTAAGGTGGTCAAGGCCTGTTTCGCGGTGGCGGGGGGAGTCCTTGAGGCCAGTCAGTACAAAATGGTGGGGGGGTCGCATCGGGGGTATGCGTCCCCCAAAAAAGGTACATGGTTGAAGACTTCATCGGGTGTTATCCCTTTGAAGTGGTCTTCTGGTAGAAGGTATGTCACTTGAAGGCTTCATCGGGTGTTATCCCTTTGAAGTGGACTTCTAGTGGTCGGTATATCACTTGAGGGCTTCATCGGGTGTTATCCCCTTGAAGTGGACTTCTAGTGGTTGGAGCCATCTGCAGAGGTGAACGGTGCTTCCGAGCTGGTTTACGGCTGGAGGTAATTAGTGGTTTGCAGATGGCTAATTCGGTGTGTTCTTGAAAGGAACATCTGAAGGGGCTTCAAGGACTTCCTCTGCTCGGGTTAATGTTAACGTTTAATTGTTATTTATGATTCTGACCCATGTTGGGTCATGTGAATTATTAGGAGGAATTCTCTGGTGGATTCCTAACTAGTTATCCGAATGTTTCGGATTTAAATTGTTTTTATAAAACTGTGAAATTAATAAACGGCTGCTGTGGCCATTTCACATCCAACCTCGGTGTCATGTGTCGTTACTAAATGGGGGTGGGGGATAGTATGGTTTAAGGTTAACACACGACTCTACCTAGGCAGGTCAAGAAGAGGCTGGACGCAGCTGCAGGCTTAAGGGAAGCCGACATGACCGTCCTGGTAGGGAAAGGGTTAATGTTACGAGGTCAGGGAAAGTTGAAGGAGCTGAAGGAGGGACGGGGAGGAGTTAAGGGGGGCGGGGGGGCCGTTACTGCGCTTCCCGCTGTTTCTCGGCATTGAGCCGGAAGCAGCGGGAGGAGTAACACACATTAAGCAAAGCTCCCACCCTCCCACCCTTGTTTTGTTACTCCTTAGGTCTTATGTACGTCTGTCTATGAGCGTTTTGTTTTATTTTGTGTGCTTATTTAACATGTTTTTCTTTTTTCCGGAGTAGGTTCTGTTGTCATGGCAGCTGGCGGGGGGAGTCCTTGAGGCCAGTCAGTACAAAATGGTGGGGGGGTCGCATCGGGGGTATGCGTCCCCCAAAAAAGGTACATGGTTGAAGACTTCATCGGGTGTTATCCCTTTGAAGTGGTCTTCTGGTAGAAGGTATGTCACTTGAAGGCTTCATCGGGTGTTATCCCTTTGAAGTGGACTTCTAGTGGTCGGTATATCACTTGAGGGCTTCATCGGGTGTTATCCCCTTGAAGTGGACTTCTAGTGGTTGGAGCCATCTGCAGAGGTGAACGGTGCTTCCGAGCTGGTTTACGGCTGGAGGTAATTAGTGGTTTGCAGATGGCTAATTCGGTGTGTTCTTGAAAGGAACATCTGAAGGGGCTTCAAGGACTTCCTCTGCTCGGGTTAATGTTAACGTTTAATTGTTATTTATGATTCTGACCCATGTTGGGTCATGTGAATTATTAGGAGGAATTCTCTGGTGGATTCCTAACTAGTTATCCGAATGTTTCGGATTTAAATTGTTTTTATAAAACTGTGAAATTAATAAACGGCTGCTGTGGCCATTTCACATCCAACCTCGGTGTCATGTGTCGTTACTAAATGGGGGTGGGGGATAGTATGGTTTAAGGTTAACACACGACTCTACCTAGGCAGGTCATGAAGTGTCCACATCTCACCTGACCCAGCTCCTCTCCAGACACTGATACCTTCAACATGCTCAGAACTGACGCTGTGCCGAGAAAATCCTGACAATCCACCAAAAACTTTCACCAAATATTTTTTATCAATGCCAGATTAGGGGCCGTTCACATATGACCGTTGCTCCTGTCAGTTTCCCTCCGGCGTGTTGCAGAACAGCCGGAGTGAAACTGATGCTAGAATGGATCCCATAGCTTTCTATGTGATCTGTCCTGGCACAGGGAACACCAGTTGTGGCTCCGTACAATGATAGACCAGTGCAGGAACCAGGATCCAAAAACGTTACCTGCAGCGTTTTTTGGTCTGGCTCCCAGGATGTCCGGCGCCGTATCCTATCTATTTTAACAGTGGCCTGATGAACACCAGGTGCTGCCGCATCCACCTACCAGCAGCACACGGCGGAAAGGCGGCCGGGGGTATGTCCCGCTGTCAACTGTATCTGCATCCTCAGGACGCAGATAGAGTTGAACCCAATTCTGAAGAAGGGAACCATCAGCTCCCTGCTTCAGAATTAGTTCAGAGCGGAGAAGCAGAGGGAGCTCCTCCGCTTGCTGAGGACTCTCTGGCCACAGCGCTACCTATGGGGAAGCCCTTGACGTCACTGTCCATATATGGACAGTGACGTCAGTGGCTACTGATTGGGCGGAATCCCCGTTGCCGATGATCTTGGCTCCTAGAGGAAACCACTGAGGTTAATGTCCATATTTGGACATTGACGTCAGGGATCTCCTCCTGGAGCGGAATCCCTGGCCAGAGTTGGCAAGGCGATTCCACTCAAGGAGTAGACACTGACGTCACTGTCCATATATGGACAGTGGCGTCAGGGGGTCCTTCTTGAGGCAATCCCCGGCCACAGCATTGGTAATGCTGTGGCCGGGGATTCCGTTTAGGGAGTGACCCCTGACGCCACTGTCGATATATGCTAGAGGGAGCTTGAGTGGCGCTATCTACAGGAGAAGGGGGGTAGCGCTATATGTATCCGGTGCTATCTACAGGGGGGCGCTGTGTGGCACAATCTACAGTGGGCGCTGTGTGGCGTTATCTACAGGGGGGTGTGGCATTATATACAGAGCGGGTGTGGCATTTTCAGACCCTAGACGACCTTTTTGGTGGACCATTGTGGTAAAAACTGATGTTAAAAACGGATGACAACTAACGACAACTGATGGTTTTGTAGTAAAAATTGTGAAAAAGTCTGATGCAACTGATACATTTTTGAATCGGTTTTTACATCAGTTGTAATCACTTGAGACAAAAAAACTGATGATGATGCAATTGATATATTCAAACAATGTAACAGTGGCCATCAGCTGTTAATCAACTGTTATGGGGGACTTTGACTGTTGCTGTTATGTGGGCACTGTGACTGTCACTGTTATGGGAGCACTATGGCTGTCACTTTCCTGGGGGAGAGTCGGTTGTCCCTGTTATGGAGGACTTTGACAGTTACAGTGCCCACATAACAGCAACAGTCAAAGTCCTCCATAACAGGGACAACCAACTCTCCCCCAGAACAGTGACAGCCATAGTGCTCCCATAACAGTAACAGTCACAGTGCCCACATAACAGCAACAGTCAATGTTATGGGAGCACTTTGGCTGTCACTGTTCTGGTAGAAAGGTGGCTGTCACTGTTCTGGGGGCCCTTGACTGTTGCTGTCATGTGGGCACTGTGACCGTCACTGTAAGGGTATGTGCACACGACCTATTTTCAGACGTAATGGAGGCGTTTTATGCCTCAAATTACGCCTGAAAAGACGGCTCCAATACGTCGGCAAACATCTGCCCATTGCCTGCAATGGGTTATACGATGTTCTGTTCCCACGAGGTGTCATTTTACGTGTCATTGTCAAAAGACGGCACGTAAAATTACGCCCGCGTCAAAGAAGTGCAGGACACTTCTTCGGACGTATTTGGAGCTGTTTTTCAATGACTCCAATGAAGAAAAGCTCCAATTACGTCCGTAAAAGACGCCGCGAAAAACGCGAGTTCATGCAAAAACGTCTGAAATTCAGGAGCTGTTGTTTTCTGAAAACAGCACCGTAATTTCAGACGTATTTTGCTCTGTCGTGTGAACATACCCTTAGGGTATGTTCACATGGTCTATTTTCGGCCGTTTTTTCGGCCCTAAACGGCCGAAAAGCGGCCGACAGATCGGAAGCAGAAACGTTGATTTCAAAACGGCGTTCTGTTTCGACAGAGCGTTTTTCGAGGCGTTTTTTTTACGTGTAAAAAACGGCCGCGAAAAACAAGTGCAGGTCACTTCTTGGGAGTTTTTGGAGCCGTTTTTCATTGACTCTAGCGAAAAAAAGTTCCAAAAACGGCCGTAAAAAACGCATCGAAAAACGCAGCGAAAATCGCGAGTGGCTTAAAGAACGTCTGAAGATCAGGAGGAAAACAGCTCCTGATTTTCAGACGTTTTTTGAACCACTCGTATTTTTCGCTGTTTTTCGCTGTGTTTTTGTGGACGTTCTTGGAGCTGTTTTCAATAGAGTCAATGAAAAACGGCTCCAAAAACGTCCCAAGAAGTGACCTGCACTTCTTTTGACGAGCCGTCATTTTACGCGCCGTATTTTGACAGTGACGCGTAAAATTACACCTTGTCTGAACAGAACATCGTAAAACCCATTGCAAGCCACGGGCAGATGTTTGTAGGCGTAATGGAGACGGTTTTTCAGGCGTAAATCGAGGCGTAAGGCTGGGTTCACACAGAGTTTTTTGCAGGCGGAATATCTGCCTCAAAATTCCGTTTGGAAGTTTAAGGCAGATTTTCCTCTCCCTGCACGCCGATTTTCACAGCGTTTTTCGCCCGCAGCCATTGAGCGCCGCAGGCATAAAACGCCGCGAAATATGCTTCCTCTGCCTCCCATTGAAGTCAATGGGAGGTCAGAGGCGTAAACACCCGAAGATAGGGCATGTCGCTTCTTTTTCCCGTGAAATCAATGGGAGGCACTTTCGAACTGTTTTTGATGAGTTTTTTGGCGCGGTTTCCGCGTCTAAAAACTCGGAAAAAAAACTCTGTGTGAACATAGCCTAAAAATTACACCTGTGAATTACGTCTGAAAATAGGTCGTGTGAACATACCCTTATGGCTACACTGGTGTTACCACGGTTACATAGGAGAGGGGGGTGTCACAGAGGCTCTGAAAAAAGATCAAATATCTGTTTTATATCTCCAAAAAGTGTGAGGTTTGATTCTGGAACATGTAAATGGTAATAATATAATAATGTTATGTCACAGCGCCACCTGGTGGCCATAGTACAGATTGCGTTCATCATCCGCCTGATTAGCATTTTAGTAAAAATCTCACATACAAAGAAGCTGAATATGTTTATACTACGCGCATCATGCGTCACACACTGACACGTAATAAACGGACAGGAAAGATTCTGACTGTAAATACCTGAATGATTGCCTCGCTTCACCCAGAAGTCATAAACGTCACTTCCTGTTTGTGTGTTCCAGACATTTTTCTCCGGGTACTCAGATGGCCTACCAAGACAGTTGCCACAGTGACCACACGAGGCCGCTGTTGCTACTGCACATCTTTTGTGCTGTCTGCATCATATAAAACTAGGTCTATAAATTCCCTGCAGTATTGCTATATTATTCATTAAAATATACAATATCGGAATAATTTGAAAGTAAAAAGTTCCCCGCGGTGACCACACGATGGCGCGCTGCTGCTCCTTGTATCACTAGGCTGCTGGCATTACATTGAATTTAGTGAGCATTTCCCAGCATTAACCACATAATGGCGCTATTACTTCATGCATGAAAGTAAACAGTTCCCCGCGGTGACCACACGATGGCGCGCTGCTGCTCCTTGTATCACTAGGCTGCCTGCATTACATTGAATTTAGTGAGCATTTCACAGCATTGACCACATAATGGCGCTATTACTTCATCCATGAAAGTAAACAGTTCCCCGCGGTGACCACACCGTGGCGCTTTACATTATACTTTGTAAGTTTTTTCCTGCAGCGCATCATCTATAGAGGCTGTTCCACTTGCATTATATAACTAGACGAGACACTAGAGTCTGCTCAGGGGCGTAACTAGGAAAGACTGTGCCCCATAGCAAACTCTTGGCCGCCCCCCCCCTCGGGTGTCACAAGCAGCCCCCCTTATAAATAGTGCCCCCTGTAGAATGTGCCATACAGCCCCCCTGTAGACAGTGCTATATAGCCCCTCCTATAGACAGTGTCACCCCATTTGTAGATAGCACCCCCACCTCCCCCTTGTAGAATGCCATAAACCCCCCACTGTACATAGTGCCACACAGCCCCCCTTAGTAGAAAGTGCAGCACACCACCCCCCTTAGCAGATAGTGCCACACACAGACACCTGTAGATAGAGCCACAGCCCTCCCCTTGTAAATAGTGCCACACAGCCCCCCTTGTGTATAGTGCCACACAGCTCTCCCCCTTGTGTATAGTGCCAAACAGCCCCCTTTGTGTATAGTGCCACACAGCTCTCCCCCTTTGTGTATAGTGCCACACAGCCCCTCTTGTGTATAGTGCCACACAGCCCCCTTTGTGTATAGTGCCACACAGCTCTCCCCCTTGTGTATAGTGCCACACAGCTCTCCCCCTTGTGTATAGTGCCACACAGCCCCCTTTGTGTATAGTGCCAAAAAAGCCCCCTTTGTGTATAGTGCCACACAGCCCCCTTTGTGTATAGTGCCACACAGCCCCCCTTTGTGTATAGTGCCACACAGCCCCCCTTTGTGTATAGTGCCACACATCTCTCCCCCTTGTGTATAGTGCCACACAGCTCTCCCCCTTGTGTATAGTGCCACACAGCTCTCCCCCTTGTGTATAGTGCCACAAAGCAATGGCACATCCGAGAAAGTTGTATCAGCCAGGGAGATGTCACTCAAACATGGAAAGGTGGGTTTGGAGGCAGGACTATGTGACTCGTGAGGATATCGGCACCGCCCCATGACCCTCTAATGAGTAATTAGCATATAGTGTGCGTCGTTTTAAAAGTGGATTTTAAGGATTTTGCTGCATCTGAAAAAAACATACAGCGGAATATTGTCAGATCATGTATTACCGCATGGTGACGGTTCAAGGGGTTAAAACTACCAGACAGGTTCCCATGAAATATACAATGAACTGAGAAAAGAGAAACCAGAGACTGCTCGTCCAATAACCAGGCAATTACACCCAGCACTCCACTATATACACCCAGCACTCCACTATATACACCCAGCACTCCACTATATACACCCAGCACTCCACTATATACACCCAGCACTCCACTATATACACCCAGCACTCCACTATATACACCCAGCACTCCACTATATACACCCAGCACTCCACTATATACACCCAGCATTCCACCATATACACCCAGCACCCCGCCATATACACCCAGCACTCCGCCATATACACCCAGCACTCCGCCATATACACCCAGCACTCCGCCATATACACCCAGCACCCCGCCATATACACCCAGCACCCCGCCATATACACCCAGCACCCCGCCATATACACCCAGCACTCCGCCATATACACCCAGCACTCCGCCATATACACCCAGCACTCCGCCATATACTACCAGCACTCCGCCATATACACCCAGCACTCCGCCATATACACCCAGCACTCCGCCATATACACCCAGCACTCCGCCATATACACCCAGCACTCCGCCATATACACCCAGCACTCCGCCATATACACCCAGCACTCCGCTATATACACCCAGCACTCCGCTATATACACCCAGCACTCCACTATATACACCCAGCACTCCACTATATACACCCAGCACTCCACTATATACACCCAGCACTCCACTATATACACCCAGCACTCCACTATATACACCCAGCACTCCACTATATACACCCAGCACTCCACTATATACACCCAGCATTCCACCATATACACCCAGCACCCCGCCATATACACCCAGCACTCCGCCATATACACCCAGCACTCCGCCATATACACCCAGCACTCCGCCATATACACCCAGCACCCCGCCATATACACCCAGCACCCCGCCATATACACCCAGCACCCCGCCATATACACCCAGCACTCCGCCATATACACCCAGCACTCCGCCATATACACCCAGCACTCCGCCATATACTACCAGCACTCCGCCATATACACCCAGCACTCCGCCATATACACCCAGCACTCCGCCATATACACCCAGCACTCCGCCATATACACCCAGCACTCCGCCATATACACCCAGCACTCCGCCATATACACCCAGCACTCCGCTATATACACCCAGCACTCCGCTATATACACCCAGCACTCCGCTATATACACCCAGCAATACACTATATACACCCAGCTCTCCACTATATACACCCAGCAATACACTATATACACCCAGCACTCCACTATATACACCCAGCACTCCACTATATACACCCAGCTCTCCACTATATACACCCAGCTCTCCACCATATACACCCAGCACTCCACTATATACACCAGCACTCCACTATATACACCCAGCAATACACTATATACACCCAGCACTCCACTATATACACCCAGCACTCCACTATATACACCCAGCACTCCACTATATACACCCAGCACTCCACTATATACACCCAGCAATCCACTATATACACCCAGCACTCCACTATATACACCCAGCACTCCACTATATACACCCAGCACTCCACTATATACACCCAGCACTCCACTATATACACCCAGCACTCCACTATATACACCCAGCACTCCACTATATACACCCAGCACTCCACTATATACACCCAGCACTCCACTATATACACCCAGCACTCCACTATATACACCCAGCACTCCACTATATACACCCAGCACTCCACTATATACACCCAGCTCTACACTATATACACCCAGCACTCCACTATGTACACCCAGCAATGCTCTATATACACCCAGCACTCCACTATATACACCCAGCACTCCACTATATACACCCAGCAATATACCATATACACCCAGCACTCCACTATATACACCCAGCTCTACACTATATACACCCAGCACTCCACTATATACACCCAGCTCTACACTATATACACCCAGCACTCCACTATATACACCCAGCACTCCACTATATACACCCAGCACTCCACTATATACACCCAGCACTCCACTATATACACCCAGCACTCCACTATATACACCCAGCACTCCACTATATACACCCAGCACTCCACTATATACACCCAGCACTCCACTATATACACCCAGCACTCCACTATATACACCCAGCACTCCACTATATACACCCAGCACTCCACTATATACACCCAGCACTCCACTATATACACCCAGCTCTACACTATATACACCCAGCACTCCACTATGTACACCCAGCAATGCTCTATATACACCCAGCACTCCACTATATACACCCAGCACTCCACTATATACACCCAGCACTCCACTATATACACCCAGCACTCCACTATATACACCCAGCACTCCACTATATACACCCAGCACTCCACTATATACACCCAGCTCTACACTATATACACCCAGCTCTACACCATATACACCCAGCTCTCCACCATATACACCCAGCTCTCCACCATATACACCCAGCACTCCACCATACACACCCAGCACTCCACCATATACACCCAGCACTCCACCATATACACCCAGCACTCCACCATATACACCCAGCAATACACTATATACACCCAGCACTCCACTATATACACCCAGCACTCCACTATATACACCCAGCACTACACTATATACACCCAGCACGACACTATATACACCCAGCACGACACTATATACACCCAGCACGACACTATATACACCCAGCACTACACTATATACACCCAGCACTCCACCATATACACCCAGCACTCCACCATATACACCCAGCACTCCACCATATACACCCAGCACTCCACCATATACACCCAGCACTCCACCATATACACCCAGCACTCCACCATATACACCCAGCACTCCACTATATACACCAGCAATACACTATATACACCCAGCAATACACTATATACACCCAGCACTCCACCATATACACCCAGCACTCCACCATATACACCCAGCACTCCACCATATACACCCAGCACTCCACTATATACACCCAGCACTCCACTATATACACCAGCACTCCACTATATACACCAGCACTCCACTATATACACCCAGCACTCCACTATATACACCCAGCACTCCACTATATACACCCAGCACTCCACTATATACACCCAGCACTCCACTATATACACCCAGCACTCCACTATATACACCCAGCACTCCACTATATACACCCAGCACTCCACTATATACACCCAGCACTCCACTATATACACCCAGCACTCCACTATATACACCCAGCACTCCACTATATACACCCAGCTCTCCACTATATACACCCAGCAATCCACTATATACACCCAGCACTCCACTATATACACCCAGCACTCCACTATATACACCCAGCTCTCCACTATATACACCCAGCACTCCACTATATACACCCAGCAATACACTATATACACCCAGCACTCCACTATATACACCCAGCACTCCACTATATACACCCAGCTCTTCACTATATACACCCAGCTCTCCACCATATACACCCAGCACTCCACCATATACACCCAGCACTCCACCATATACACCAGCAATACACTATATACACCCAGCAATACACTATATACACCCAGCACTCCACTATATACACCCAGCACTCCACTATATACACCCAGCACTCCACTATATACACCCAGCACTCCACTATATACACCCAGCACTCCACTATATACACCCAGCACTCCACTATATACACCCAGCACTCCACTATATACACCCAGCACTCCACTATATACACCCAGCACTCCACTATATACACCCAGCACTCCACTATATACACCCAGCACTCCACTATATACACCCAGCACTCCACTATATACACCCAGCACTCCACTATATACACCCAGCACTCCACTATATACACCCAGCACTCCACTATATACACCCAGCACTCCACTATATACACCCAGCACTCCACTATATACACCCAGCACTCCACCATATACACCCAGCACTCCACCATATACACCCAGCACTCCACCATATACACCCAGCACTCCACTATATACACCCAGCACTCCACTATATACACCCAGCAATACACTATATACACCCAGCAATACACTATATACACCCAGCACTCCACCATATACACCCAGCACTCCACCATATACACCCAGCAATCCACCATATACACCCAGCACTCCACTATATACACCCAGCACTCCACTATATACACCCAGCACTCCACTATATACACCCAGCACTCCACTATATACACCCAGCACTCCACTATATACACCCAGCTCTCCACTATATACACCCAGCTCTCCACTATATACACCCAGCAATACAGTATATACACCCAGCACTCCACTATATACACCCAGCACTCCATTATATACACCCAGCACTCCACTATATACACCCAGCTCTCCACTATATACACCCAGCACTCCACTATATACACCCAGCACTCCACTATATACACCCAGCAATACACTATATACACCCAGCACTCCACTATATACACCCAGAACTCCACTATATACACCCAGCTCTCCACCATATACACCCAGCTCTCCACCATATACACCCAGCACTCCACCATATACACCCAGCACTCCACCATATACACCAGCACTCCACCATATACACCAGCACTCCACTATACACACCCAGCAATACACTATATACACCCAGCACTCCACTATATACACCCAGCACTCCACTATATACACCCAGCACTCCACTATATACACCCAGCAATACACTATATACACCCAGCAATACACTATATACACCCAGCACTCCACTATATACACCCAGCACTCCACTATATACACCCAGCACTCCACTATATACACCCAGCACTCCACTATATACACCCAGCACTCCACTATATACACCCAGCACTCCACTATATACACCCAGCACTCCACTATATACACCCAGCACTCCACTATATACACCCAGCACTCCACTATATACACCCAGCACTCCACTATATACACCCAGCACTACACTATATACACCCAGCTCTCCACTATATACACCTAGCAATCCACTATATACACCCAGCACTCCACTATATACACCCAGCACTCCATTATATACACCCAGCACTCCACTATATACACCCAGCACTCCACTATATACACCCAGCACTACACTATATACACCCAGCAATACACTATATACACCCAACACTCCACTATATACACCCAGCTCTCCACTATATACACCCAGCTCTCCACTATATACACCCAGCTCTCCACCATATACACCCAGCACTCCACCATATACACCCAGCACTCCACTATATACACCCAGCACTCCACTATATACACCCAGCACTCCACTATATACACCCAGCACTCCACTATATACACCCAGCACTCCACTATATACACCCAGCACTCCACTATATACACCCAGCACTCCACTATATACACCCAGCACTCCACTATATACACCCAGCACTCCACTATATACACCCAGCACTCCACTATATACACCCAGCTCTCCACTATATACACCCAGCAATACACTATATACACCCAGCCCTCCACTATATACACCCAGCACTCCATTATATACACCCAGCACTCCATTATATACACCCAGCACTCCATTATATACACCCAGCACTACACTATATACACCCAGCTCTCCACTATATACACCTAGCAATACACTATATACACCCAGCACTCCACTATATACACCCAGCACTCCATTATATACACCCAGCACTCCACTATATACACCCAGCACTCCACTATATACACCCAGCACTACACTATATACACCCAGCAATACACTATATACACCCAACACTCCACTATATACACCCAGCACTCCACTATATACACCCAGCTCTCCACTATATACACCCAGCTCTCCACTATATACACCCAGCTCTCCACCATATACACCCAGCACTCCACTATATACACCCAGGACTCCACTATATACACCCAGCACTCCACTATATACACCCAGCACTCCACTATATACACCCAGCACTCCACTATATACACCCAGCACTCCACTATATACACCCAGCACTCCACTATATACACCCAGCACTCCACTATATACACCCAGCACTCCACTATATACACCCAGCACTCCACTATATACACCCAGCACTCCACTATATACACCCAGCACTCCACTATATACACCCAGCACTCCACTATATACACCCAGCTCTCCACTATATACACCCAGCAATACACTATATACACCCAGCCCTCCACTATATACACCCAGCACTCCATTATATACACCCAGCACTCCACTATATACACCCAGCTCCCCACTATATACACCCAGCACTCCACTATATACACCCAGCAATACACTATATACACCCAGCACTCCACTATATACACCCAGCACTCCACTATATACACCCAGCTCTCCACTATATACACCCAGCACTCCACTATATACACCCAGCACTCCACTATATACACCCAGCACTCCACTATATACACCCAGCACTCCACTATATACACCCAGCACTCCACTATATACACCCAGCACTCCACTATATACACCCAGCACTCCACTATATACACCCAGCACTCCACTATATACACCCAGCACTCCACTATATACACCCAGCACTCCACTATCTACACCCAGCACTCCACTATCTACACCCAGCACTCCACTATATACACCCAGCACTCCACTATATACACCCAGCACTCCACTATATACACCCAGCACTCCACTATATACACCCAGCACTCCACTATATACACCCAGCACTCCACTATATACACCCAGCACTCCACTATATACACCCAGCACTCCATTATATACACCCAGCAATACACTATATACACCCAGCAATACACTATATACACCCAGCAATACACTATATACACCCAGCAATACACTATATACACCCAGCACTCCACTATATACACCCAGCACTCCACTATATACACCCAGCTCTCCACCATATACACCCAGCACTCCACCATATACACCCAGCACTCCACCATATACACCCAGCACTCCGCCATATACACCCAGCTCTCCGCCATATACACCCAGCTCTCCGCCATATACACCCAGCACTCCGCCATATACACCCAGCACTCCGCCATATACACCCAGCACTCCGCCATATACACCCAGCACTCCGCCATATACACCCAGCACTCCGCTATATACACCCAGCACTCCGCTATATACACCCAGCACTCCGCTATATACACCCAGCACTCCGCTATATACACCCAGCACTGCGCTATATACACCCAGCACTGCGCTATATACACCCAGCACTACGCTATATACACCCAGCACTACGCTATATACACCCAGCACTCCGCTATATACACCCAGCACTCCGCTATATACACCCAGCACTCCGCTATATACACCCAGCACTCCGCTATATACACCCAGCACTCCGCTATATACACCCAGCACTCCGCTATATACACCCAGCACTCCGCTATATACACCCAGCACTACGCTATATACACCCAGCACTACGCTATATACACCCAGCACTACGCTATATACACCCAGCACTACGCTATATACACCCAGCACTACACTATATACACCCAGCACTACACTATATACACCCAGCACTACACTATATACACCCAGCACTCCACTATATACACCCAGCACTCCACTATATACACCCAGCTCTCCACTATATACACCCAGCTCTCCACTATATACACCCAGCTCTCCACCATATACACCCAGCACTCCACCATATACACCCAGCACTCCACTATATACACCCAGCACTCCACTATATACACCCAGCACTCCACTATATACACCCAGCACTCCACTATATACACCCAGCACTCCACTATATACACCCAGCACTCCACTATATACACCCATCAATATACCATATATACACAGCGCTCCACTATTTACAACCAGCGCTCCAATATATACACCCAGCAATATACCATATACACCCAGCACTCCACTATTTACACCCAGCAATACACTATATACACCCAGCACTCCACCTTATACACCCAGCACTCCGCTATATACACCCAGCACTCCGCTATATACACCCAGCACTACGCTATATACACCCAGCACTACGCTATATACACCCAGCACTACGCTATATACACCCAGCACTACGCTATATACACCCAGCACTCCACTATATACACCCAGCACTCCACTATATACACCCAGCACTCCACTATATACACCCAGCCCTCCACTATATACACCCAGCACTCCACTATGTACACCCAGCAATCCACTATGTACACCCAGCACTCCACTATATACACCCAGCAATATACCATATACAACCAGCACTCCTCTATATACACCCAGCAATTTACCATATACAACCAGCACTCCACTATATACACCCAGCAATATACTATATACACCCAGCGCTCCACTATATACACCCAGCACTCCACTATATACACCCAGCACTCCACTATATACACCCAGCAATATACCATATACACCCAGCACTCCACTATATACACCCAGCACTCCACTATATACACCCAGCTCTACACTATATATACCCAGCAATACACTATATACACCCAGCATTCCACTATATACACCCAGCACTCCACTATATACACCCAGCACTCCACTATATACACCCAGCTCTACACTATATACACCCAGCTCTACACTATATACACCCAGCACGCCACTATATACACCCAGCACGCCACTACATACACCCAGCACTCCACTATATACACCCAGCACTCCACTATATACACCCAGCACTCCACTATATACACCCAGCACTCCACTATATACACCCAGCACTCCACTATATACACCCAGCACTCCACTATATACACCCAGCACTCCACTATATACACCCAGCACTCCACTATATACACCCAGAAATACACTATATACACCCAGAAATACACTATATACACCCAGCACTCCACTATATACACCCAGCACTCCACTATATACACCCAGAAATACACTATATACACCCAGCACTCCACTATATACACCCAGCACTCCACTATATACACCCAGCACTCCACTATCTACACCCAGCTCTCCACTATATACACCCAGCACTCCACTATATACACCCAGCACTCCACTATATACACCCAGCACTCCACTATATACACCCAGCACTCCATTATATACACCCAGCAATACACTATATACACCCAGCAATACACTATATACACCCAGCAATCCACTATATACACCCAGCACTCCACTATATACACCCAGCACTCCACTATATACACCCAGCACTCCACTATATACACCCAGCACTCCACTATATACACCCAGCACTCCACTATATACACCCAGCACTCCACTATATACACCCAGCACTCCAATATATACACCCAGCACTCCACCATATGCACCCAGCTCTCCACCATATACACCCAGCTCTCCACCATATACACCCAGCACTCCACTATATACACCCAGCACTCCACTATATACACCCAGCACTCCACTATATACAACCAGCACTCCACTATATACACCCAGCACTCCACTATATACACCCAGCACTCCACTATATACACCCAGCACTCCACTATATACACCCAGCACTCCACTATATACACCCAGAACTCCACTATATACACCCAGCACTCCACTATATACACCCAGCACTCCACTATATACACCCAGCACTCCACTATATACACCCAGCACTCCACTATATACACCCAGCACTCCACTAAATACACCCAGCACTCCACTATATACACCCAGCACTCCACTATATACACCCAGCACTCCACTATATACACCCAGCTCTCCACTATATACACCCAGCTCTCCACCATATACACCCAGCACTCCACCATATACACCCAGCACTCCACTATATACACCCAGCACTCCACTATATACACCCAGCACTCCACTATATACACCCAGCACTCCACTATATACACCCAGCACTCCACTATATACACCCAGCACTCCACTATATACACCCAGCACTCCACTATATACACCCATCAATATACCATATATACACAGCGCTCCACTATTTACAACCAGCGCTCCAATATATACACCCAGCAATATACCATATACACCCAGCACTCCACTATTTACACCCAGCAATACACTATATACACCCAGCACTCCACCTTATACACCCAGCACTCCACTATATACACCCAGCTCTCCACTATATACACCCAGCCCTCCACTATATACACCCAGCACTCCACTATATACACCCAGCACTCCACTATATACACCCAGCAATATACCATATACAACCAGCACTCCTCTATATACACCCAGCAATTTACCATATACAACCAGCACTCCACTATATACACCCAGCAATATACTATATGCATCCAGCAATATGCCATATACAACCAGCACTCCACTATATACACCCAGCAATATACTATATACACCCAGCGCTCCACTATATACACCCAGCACTCCACTATATACACCCAGCACTCCACTATATACACCCAGCAATATACCATATACACCCAGCACTCCACTATATACACCCAGCACTCCACTATATACACCCAGCACTCCACTATATACACCCAGCACTCCACTATATACACCCAGCACTCCACTATATACACCCAGCACTCCACTATATACACCCAGCACTCCACTATATACACCCAGCACTCCACTATATACACCCAGCACTCCACTATATACACCCAGCACTCCACTATATACACCCAGCACTCCACTATATACACCCAGCAATACACTATATACACCCAGCAATACACTATATACACCCAGCACTCCACTATATACACCCAGCACTCCACTATATACACCCAGCAATACACTATATACACCCAGCACTCCACTATATACACCCAGCTCTCCACTATATACACCCAGCGATATACCATATACACCCAGCACTCCACTATATACACCCAGCACTCCACTATATACACCCAGCACTCCACTATATACACCCAGCACTCCACTATATACACCCAGCAATACACTATATACACCCAGCACTCCACTATATACACCCAGCTCTCCACTATATACACCCAGCAATACACTATATACACCCAGCACTCCACTATATACACCCAGCACTCCACTATATACACCCAGCACTCCATTATATACACCCAGCACTCCACTATATACACCCAGAAATACACTATATACACCCAGCACTCCACTATATACACCCAGCACTCCACTATATACACCCAGAAATACACTATATACACCCAGCACTCCACTATATACACCCAGCACTCCACTATATACACCCAGCACTCCACTATATACACCCAGCACTCCACTATCTACACCCAGCACTCCACTATCTACACCCAGCTCTCCACTATATACACCCAGCACTCCACTATATACACCCAGCACTCCACTATATACACCCAGCACTCCACTATATACACCCAGCACTCCATTATATACACCCAGCAATACACTATATACACCCAGCAATACACTATATACACCCAGCACTCCACTATATACACCCAGCACTCCACTATATACACCCAGCACTCCACTATATACACCCAGCACTCCACTATATACACCCAGCACTCCACTATATACACCCAGCACTCCACTATATACACCCAGCACTCCACTATATACACCCAGCACTCCACTATATACACCCAGCACTCCACTATATGCACCCAGCACTCCACCATATGCACCCAGCTCTCCACCATATACACCCAGCTCTCCACCATATACACCCAGCACTCCACCATATACACCCAGCACTCCACTATATACACCCAGCACTCCACTATATACACCCAGCACTCCACTATATACAACCAGCACTCCACTATATACACCCAGCACTCCACTATATACACCCAGCACTCCACTATATACACCCAGAACTCCACTATATACACCCAGCACTCCACTATATACACCCAGCACTCCACTATATACACCCAGCACTCCACTATATACACCCAGCACTCCACTAAATACACCCAGCACTCCACTATATACACCCAGCACTCCACTATATACACCCAGCTCTCCACTATATACACCCAGCTCTCCACCATATACACCCAGCACTCCACTATATACACCCAGCACTCCACTATATACACCCAGCACTCCACTATATACACCCAGCACTCCACTATATACACCCAGCACTCCACTATATACACCCATCAATATACCATATATACACAGCGCTCCACTATTTACAACCAGCGCTCCAATATATACACCCAGCAATATACCATATACACCCAGCACTCCACTATTTACACCCAGCAATACACTATATACACCCAGCACTCCACCTTATACACCCAGCACTCCACTATATACACCCAGCTCTCCACTATATACACCCAGCCCTCCACTATATACACCCAGCACTCCACTATATACACCCAGCACTCCACTATATACACCCAGCACTCCACTATATACACCCAGCACTCCACTATATACACCCAGCAATATACCATATACAACCAGCACTCCTCTATATACACCCAGCAATTTACCATATACAACCAGCACTCCACTATATACACCCAGCAATATACTATATGCATCCAGCAATATTCCATATACAACCAGCACTCCACTATATACACCAAGCAATATACTATATACACCCAGCGCTCCACTATATACACCCAGCACTCCACTATATACACCCAGCACTCCACTATATACACCCAGCACTCCACTATATACACCCAGCAATATACCATATACACCCAGCACTCCACTATATACACCCAGCACTCCACTATATACACCCAGCACTCCACTATATACACCCAGCACTCCACTATATACACCCAGCACTCCACTATATACACCCAGCACTCCACTATATACACCCAGCACTCCACTATATACACCCAGCACTCCACTATATACACCCAGCACTCCACTATATACACCCAGCACTCCACTATATACACCCAGCACTCCACTATATACACCCAGCAATACACTATATACACCCAGCAATACACTATATACACCCAGCACTCCACTATATACACCCAGCAATACACTATATACACCCAGCAATACACTATATACACCCAGCACTCCACTATATACACCCAGCTCTCCACTATATACACCCAGCAATATACCATATACACCCAGCACTCCACTATATACACCCAGCACTCCACTATATACACCCAGCACTCCACCATATACACCCAGCACTCCACTATATACACCCAGCAATACACTATATACACCCAGCAATACACTATATACACCCAGCAATACACTATATACACCCAGCAATACACTATATACACCCAGCACTCCACTATATACACCCAGCACTCCACTATATACACCCAGCACTACACTATATACACCCAGCACTACACTATATACACCCAGCACTACACTATATACACCCAGCACTACACTATATACACCCAGCACTACACTATATACACCCAGCACTCCACTATATACACCCAGCACTCCACTATATACACCCAGCTCTCCACCATATACACCCAGCACTCCACCATATACACCCAGCACTCCACTATATACACCCAGCACTCCACTATATACACCCAGCACTCCACTATATACACCCAGCACTCCACTATATACACCCAGCACTCCACTATATACACCCAGCACTCCACTATATACACCCAGCACTCCACTATATACACCCAGCACTCCACTATATACACCCAGCACTCCACTATATACACCCAGCACTCCACTATATACACCCAGCACTCCACTATATACACCCAGCACTCCACTATATACATCCAGCACTCCACCATATACACCCAGCACTCCACCATATACACCCAGCACTCCACCATATACACCCAGCACTCCACCATATACACCCAGCACTCCACTATATACACCAGCACTCCACTATATACACCCAGCAATACACTATATACACCCAGCACTCCACCATATACACCCAGCACTCCACCATATACACCCAGCTCTCCACCATATACACCCAGCTCTCCACCATATACACCCAGCACTCCACCATATACACCCAGCACTCCACCATATACACCCAGCACTCCACCATATACACCCAGCACTCCACCATATACACCCAGCACTCCACCATATACACCCAGCACTCCACCATATACACCCAGCACTCCACCATATACACCCAGCACTCCACCATATACACCCAGCACTCCACTATATACACCCAGCACTCCACTATATACACCCAGCACTCCACTATATACACCCAGCACTCCACTATATACACCCAGCACTCCACTATATACACCCAGCACTCCACTATATACACCCAGCACTCCACTATATACACCCAGCACTCCACTATATACACCCAGCACTCCACTATATACACCCAGCACTCCACTATATACACCCAGCACTCCACCATATACACCCAGCACTCCACCATATACACCCAGCACTCCACCATATACACCCAGCACTCCACCATATACACCCAGCACTCCACCATATACACCCAGCACTCCACTATATACACCAGCACTCCACTATATACACCCAGCAATACACTATATACACCCAGCACTACACTATATACACCCAGCACTCCACCATATACACCCAGCACTCCACCATATACACCCAGCACTCCACCATATACACCAGCACTCCACTATATACACCCAGCAATACACTATATACACCCAGCACTCCACTATATACACCCAGCACTCCACCATATACACCCAGCACTCCACCATATACACCCAGCACTCCACCATATACACCCAGCACTCCACTATATACACCCAGCACTCCACTATATACACCAGCACTCCACTATATACGCCCAGCAATACACTATATACGCCCAGCAATACACTATATACACCCAGCACTCCACTATATACACCCAGCACTCCACTATATACACCCAGCACTACACTATATACACCCAGCACTACACTATATACACCCAGCACTACACTATATACACCCAGCACTCCACTATATACACCCAGCACTCCACTATATACACCAGCACTCCACTATATACACCAGCACTCCACTATATACACCCAGCAATACACTATATACACCCAGCAATACACTATATACACCCAGCACTCCACTATATACACCCAGCACTCCACCATATACACCCAGCACTCCACCATATACACCCAGCACTCCACCATATACACCCAGCACTCCACTATATACACCAGCACTCCACTATATACACCCAGCAATACACTATATACACCCAGCACTACACTATATACACCCAGCACTCCACCATATACACCCAGCACTCCACCATATACACCCAGCACTCCACCATATACACCAGCACTCCACTATATACACCCAGCAATACACTATATACACCCAGCACTCCACTATATACACCCAGCACTCCACTATATACACCCAGCACTCCACCATATACACCCAGCACTCCACCATATACACCCAGCACTCCACCATATACACCCAGCACTCCACCATATACACCCAGCACTCCACCATATACACCCAGCACTCCACCATATACACCCAGCACTCCACTAGATACACCAGCACTCCACTAGATACACCAGCACTCCACTAGATACACCAGCACTCCACTATATACACCCAGCAATACACTAAATACACCCAGCACTCCACTATATACACCCAGCACTCCACTATATACACCCAGCTCTCCACTATATACACCCAGCTCTCCACCATATACACCCAGCACTCCACTATATACACCCAGCACTCCACTATATACACCCAGCACTCCACTATATACACCCAGCACTCCACTATATACACCCAGCACTCCACTATATACACCCATCAATATACCATATATACACAGCGCTCCACTATTTACAACCAGCGCTCCAATATATACACCCAGCAATATACCATATACACCCAGCACTCCACTATTTACACCCAGCAATACACTATATACACCCAGCACTCCACCTTATACACCCAGCACTCCACTATATACACCCAGCTCTCCACTATATACACCCAGCCCTCCACTATATACACCCAGCACTCCACTATATACACCCAGCACTCCACTATATACACCCAGCACTCCACTATATACACCCAGCACTCCACTATATACACCCAGCAATATACCATATACAACCAGCACTCCTCTATATACACCCAGCAATTTACCATATACAACCAGCACTCCACTATATACACCCAGCAATATACTATATGCATCCAGCAATATTCCATATACAACCAGCACTCCACTATATACACCCAGCAATATACTATATACACCCAGCGCTCCACTATATACACCCAGCACTCCACTATATACACCCAGCACTCCACTATATACACCCAGCAATATACCATATACACCCAGCAATATACCATATACACCCAGCACTCCACTATATACACCCAGCACTCCACTATATACACCCAGCACTCCACTATATACACCCAGCACTCCACTATATACACCCAGCACTCCACTATATACACCCAGCACTCCACTATATACACCCAGCACTCCACTATATACACCCAGCACTCCACTATATACACCCAGCACTCCACTATATACACCCAGCAATACACTATATACACCCAGCACTCCACTATATACACCCAGCAATACACTATATACACCCAGCAATACACTATATACACCCAGCACTCCACTATATACACCCAGCTCTCCACTATATACACCCAGCAATATACCATATACACCCAGCACTCCACTATATACACCCAGCACTCCACTATATACACCCAGCACTCCACTATATACACCCAGCACTCCACTATATACACCCAGCAATACACTATATACACCCAGCAATACACTATATACACCCAGCTCTCCACTATATACACCCAGCAATACACTATATACACCCAGCACTCCACTATATACACCCAGCACTACACTATATACACCCAGCACTACACACACCCAGCACTCCACTATATACACCCAGCACTCCACTATATACACCCAGCTCTCCACCATATACACCCAGCTCTCCACCATATACACCCAGCACTCCACCATATACACCCAGCACTCCACCATATACACCCAGCACTCCACCATATACACCCAGCACTCCACTATATACACCCAGCACTCCACTATATACACCCAGCACTCCACTATATACACCCAGCACTCCACTATATACACCCAGCACTCCACTATATACACCCAGCACTCCACTATATACACCCAGCACTCCACTATATACACCCAGCACTCCACTATATACACCCAGCACTCCACCATATACATCCAGAACTCCACCATATACACCCAGCACTCCACCATATACACCCAGCACTCCACCATATACACCCAGCACTCCACCATATACACCCAGCACTCCACTATATACACCAGCAATACACTATATACACCCAGCAATACACTATATACACCCAGCACTACACTATATACACCCAGCACTACACTATATACACCCAGCACTCCACCATATACACTCAGCACTCCACCATATACACCCAGCACTCCACCATATACACCAGCACTCCACTATATACACCCAGCAATACACTATATACACCCAGCACTCCACTATATACACCCAGCACTCCACCATATACACCCAGCACTCCACTATATACACCCAGCACTCCACTATATACACCCAGCACTCCACTATATACACCCAGCACTCCACTATATACACCAGCACTCCACTATATACGCCCAGCACTCCACTATATACGCCCAGCACTCCACTATATACGCCCAGCAATACACTATATACACCCAGCACTCCACTATATACACCCAGCACTCCACTATATACACCCAGCTCTCCACTATATACACCCAGCACTACACTATATACACCCAGCACTCCACTATATACACCCAGCACTCCACTATATACACCCAGCTCTCCACCATATACACCCAGCTCTCCACCATATACACCAGCACTCCACTAGATACACCAGCACTCCACTAGATACACCAGCACTCCACTAGATACACCAGCACTCCACTATATACACCCAGCAATACACTATATACACCCAGCACTCCACTATATACACCCAGCACTCCACTATATACACCCAGCACTCCACTATATACACCCAGCACTCCACCATATACACCCAGCACTCCACCATATACACCCAGCACTCCACCATATACACCAGCACTCCACCATATACACCAGCACTCCACTATATACACCAGCACTCCACTATATACACCCAGCACTCCACTATATACACCCAGCACTCCACTATATACACCCAGCACTCCACTATATACACCCAGCACTACACTATATACACCCAGCAATACACTATATACACCCAGCAATACACTATATACACCCAGCACTCCACTATATACACGCAGCACTCCATTATATACACCCAGCAATACACTATATACACCCAGCAATACACTATATACACCCAGCAATACACTATATACACCCAGCAATACACTATATACACCCAGCAATACACTATATACACCCAGCTCTCCACCATATACACCCAGCTCTCCACCATATACACCCAGCACTCCACCATATACACCCAGCACTCCACTATATACACCCAGCAATACACTATATACACCCAGCACTCCACTATATACACCCAGCACTCCACTATATACACCCAGCACTCCACTATATACACCCAGCACTCCACTATATACACCCAGCACTCCACTATATACACCCAGCACTCCACTATATACACCCAGCACTCCACTATATACACCCAGCACTCCACTATATACACCCAGCACTCCACTATATACACGCAGCACTCCACTATATACACGCAGCAATACACTATATACACCCAGCACTCCACTATATACACCCAGCACTCCACTATATACACCCAGCACTCCACTATATACACCCAGCACTCCACTATATACACCCAGCACTCCACTATATACACCCAGCACTCCACTATATACACCCAGCTCTCCACTATATACACCCAGCAATACACTATATACACCCAGCAATACACTATATACACCCAGCAATCCACTATATACACCCAGCACTCCACTATATACACCCAGCACTCCATTATATACACCAAGCACTCCACTATATACACCCAGCACTCCACTATATACACCCAGCACTCCACTATATACACCCAGCACTCCATTATATACACCCAGCAATACACTATATACACCCAGCAATACACTATATACACCCAACACTCCACTATATACACCCAGCACTCCACTATATACACCCAGCTCTCCACTATATACACCCAGCTCTCCACCATATACACCCAGCACTCCACCATATACACCCAGCACTCCACCATATACACCCAGCACTCCATTATATACACCCAGCACTCCACTATATACACCCAGCACTCCACTATATACACCCAGCACTCCACTATATACACCCAGCACTCCACTATATACACCCAGCACTCCACTATATACACCCAGCACTCCACTATATACACCCAGCACTCCATTATATACACCCAGCACTCCACTATATACACCCAGCTCTCCACTATATACACCCAGCAATACACTATATACACCCAGCAATACACTATATACACCCAGCAATACACTATATACACCCAGCACTCCACTATATACACCCAGCTCTCCACTATATACACCCAGCTCTCCACCATATACACCCAGCACTCCACTATATACACCAGCACTCCACTATATACACCCAGCAATACACTATATACACCCAGCACTCCACTATATACACCCAGCACTCCACTATATACACCCAGCACTCCACTATATACACCCAGCACTCCACTATATACACCCAGCACTCCACTATATACACCCAGCACTCCACTATATACACCCAGCACTCCACTATATACACCCAGCAATACACTATATACACCAGCAATACACTATATACACCAGCAATACACTATATACACCCAGCAATACACTATATACACCCAGCACTCCACCATATACACCCAGCACTCCACCATATACACCCAGCACTCCACCATATACACCCAGCACTCCACTATATACACCAGCACTCCACTAGATACACCAGCACTCCACTAGATACACCAGCACTCCACTAGATACACCAGCACTCCACTATATACACCCAGCAATACACTATATACACCCAGCACTCCACTATATACACCCAGCACTCCACTATATACACCCAGCTCTCCACTATATACACCCAGCAATACACTATATACACCCAGCACTACACTATATACACCCAGCACTCCACTATATACACCCAGCACTCCATTATATACACCCAGCACTCCACTATATACACCCAGCTCTCCACTATATACACCCAGCAATACACTATATACACCCAGCAATACACTATATACACCCAGCACTCCACTATATACACCCAGCTCTCCACTATATACACCCAGCTCTCCACCATATACACCCAGCACTCCACCATATACACCCAGCACTCCACCATATACACCCAGCACTCCACTATATACACCCAGCACTCCACTATATACACCCAGCACTCCACTATATACACCCAGCACTCCACTATATACACCCAGCACTCCACTATATACACCCAGCACTCCACTATATACACGCAGCAATACACTATATACACGCAGCAATACACTATATACACGCAGCAATCCACTATATACACCCAGCACTCCACTATATACACCCAGCACTCCACTATATACACCCAGCACTCCACTATATACACCCAGCACTCCACTATATACACCCAGCACTCCACTATATACACCCAGCAATACACTATATACACCCAACACTCCACTATATACACCCAGCACTCCACTATATACACCCAGCTCTCCACCATATACACCCAGCTCTCCACCATATACACCCAGCACTCCACTATATACACCAGCACTCCACTATATACACCCAGCAATCCACTATATACACCCAGCAATCCACTATATACACCCAGCACTCCACTATATACACCCAGCACTCCACTATATACACCCAGCACTCCACTATATACACCCAGCTCTCCACTATATACACCCAGCAATACACTATATACACCCAGCCCTCCACTATATACACCCAGCACTCCACTATATACACCCAGCACTCCACCATATACACCCAGCTCTCCACTATATACACCCAGCTCTCCGCCATATACACCCAGCACTCCGCTATATACAACCAGCACTCCGCTATATACAACCAGCACTCCGCTATATACAACCAGCACTCCGCTATATACACCCAGCACTACGCTATATACACCCAGCACTACGCTATATACACCCAGCACTACGCTATATACACCCAGCACTACGCTATATACACCCAGCACTCCGCTATATACACCCAGCACTCCGCTATATACACCCAGCACTCCGCTATATACACCCAGCACTCCGCTATATACACCCAGCACTCCGCTATATACACCCAGCACTCCGCTATATACACCCAGCACTCCGCTATATACACCCAGCACTACACTATATACACCCAGCACTCCACTATATACACCCAGCACTCCACTATATACACCCAGCTCTCCACTATATACACCCAGCTCTCCACCATATACACCCAGCACTCCACTATATACACCCAGCACTCCACTATATACACCCAGCACTCCACTATATACACCCAGCACTCCACTATATACACCCAGCACTCCACTATATACACCCAGCACTCCACTTTATACACCCAGCACTCCACTTTATACACCCAGCACTCCACTATATACACCCAGCACTCCACTATATACACCCAGCACTCCACTATATACACCCAGCACTCCACTATATACACCCATCAATATACCATATATACCCAGCGCTCCACTATATACAACCACCGCTCCAATATATACACCCAGCAATATACCATATACACCCAGCACTCCACTATTTACACCCAGCAATACACTATATACACCCAGCACTCCACCTTATACACCCAGCACTCCACTATATACACCCAGCACTCCACTATATACACCCAGCACTCCACTATATACACCCAGCACTCCACTATATACACCCAGCTCTCCACTATATACACCCAGCCCTCCACTATATACACCCAGCACTCCACTATATACACCCAGCACTCCACTATATACACCCAGCAATATACCATATACAACCAGCACTCCTCTATATACACCCAGCAATTTACCATATACAACCAGCACTCCACTATATACACCCAGCAATATACTATATACATCCAGCAATATTCCATATACAACCAGCACTCCACTATATACACCCAGCAATATACTATATACACCCAGCGCTCCACTATATACACCCAGCACTCCACTATATACACCCAACTCTCCACTATATACACCCAGCACTCCACTATATACACCCAGCACTCCACTATATACACCCAGCACTCCACTATATACACCCAGCACTCCACTATATACAACCGGTGCTCCACTATATACACCCATCAATATACCATATACACCTAGCACTCCACTATTTACATCCAGAAATATACAATATACAACCAGCACTCCACTATATACACCCAGCAATTATGTCCCTGTTTCTTCATATTACCGGCATTATGTCCATGTTCCCTCATATTACCGGCATTATGTCCCTGTCCTCTCATATTACCGGCATAATGTCCATGTTCCCTCATATTACCGGCGTAATGTCCCTGTTCCCTCATATTACCGGCATAATGTCCCTGTTCCCTCATATTACTGGCATTATGTCCCTGTCCTCTCATATTACCGGCATAATGTCCCTGTTCCCTCATAATCCCGGCATTATGTCCCGTGTAGGAGGGCACGTTGTCACGTTTGGTGATGCTTTAAGGAATCTCTCTCTTCCTCACCTTTAACCCCAGCAAGGAGGTATTGATTTTCCCGTTTGGATTCCTAGGTTGCAGTCCCGAGAGTAATGACAAATTGGCAGTGGAGCATTGCATAGGGATGTTAGTGGCAAGATCAGAGGCGCAGTCCGGAACAGAGCTAAGGGTCATCACTAAGAGAGCAATGAGGATATGACAAGACGAGGACGTAGTCACAGTACAGACCAGGGCTCAAAACCCGGAGTAGTGAAAGCCCGGAGTAGTGAAAGCCCGGAGTAGTGAAAACCCGGAGTAGTGAAAGCCCGGAGTAGTGAAAACCCGGAGTAGTGAAAGCCCGGAGTAGTGAAAACCCAGAGTAGTGAAAGCCCGGAGTAGTGAAAGGCCGGAGTAGTGAAAGGCCGGAGTAGTGAAAGCCCGGAGTAGTGAAAGCCCGGAGTAGTGAAAGCCCGGAGTAGTGAAAACCCGGAGTAGTGAAAGCCCGGAGTAGTGAAAGCCCGGATTAGAGCTACATGTACCAGACAAGAAATCAAAAGGAGCGAGAGAGTGGCAGAATACAGAAACAAGCTGATGACTGAAGTCCAGAACAATAATAGTAATATGAAGGAACAGGGACATAATGCCTGTAATAAGAAGGAACAGGGACATAATGCCGGTAATATGGAGGAACAGGGACGTAATGCCTGTAATAAGAAGGAACAGGTACAAAATGCCTGTAATATAAAGGAACAGGTACAAAATGGCTGTAATATAAAGGAACGGGGACATAATGCCTGTAAGATGAAGGAACAGGGACATAATGCCGGTAATAAGAAGGAACAGGGACATAATGCTTGTAAGATGAAGGAACAGGTACAAAATGCCTGTAATAAGAAGGAACAGGGACATAATGCCTGTAAGATGAAGGAACAGGGACATAATGCCGGTAATATGAAGGAACAGGGACATAATGCCGGTAATATGTAGGAACAGGGACATAATGCCGGTAATATGAAGGAACAGGGACATAATGCCTGTAATAAGAAGAAACAGGGAAAAAATGCCGGTAATATGAAGGAACAGGGACGTAATGGCGGTAATAGGAAGGAACAAGGACATAATGCCTGTAATATGAAGGAACATGGACATAATGCCGGTAATATGAGGGAACAGGGACATAATGCCTGTAATATGAATGAACAGGGACATAATGCCGGTAATATGAAGGAACAGGGACATAATGCCTGTAATATGAAGGAACAGGGACATAATGCCGGTAATATGTTGGAACAGGGACATAATGCCTGTAATAAGAAGAAACAGGGACAAAATGCCTGTTATATGAAGGAACAGGGACATAATGCCTGTAATATGAAGGAACAGGGACATAATGCCGGTAATATGAAGGAACAGGGACATAATGCCGGTAATATGTAGGAACAGGGACATAATGCCTGTAATAAGAAAAAACAGGGACAAAATGCCGGTAATTTGAAGGAAGAGGGACATAATGCCTGTAAGATGAGGGAGCAGGGACATAATGCCGCTAATATGAAGGAACAGGGACATAATGCCTGTAATATGAAGGAACAGGGATGTAATGCCGGTAATATGAGGGAACAGGGACATAAAGCCGGTAATATGAAGGAACAGGGACATAATGTCGGTAAGATGAGAGAACAGGGACATGTTACCGGCATTGTGTCCCTGTACCCTCCTACAAAGGACATAATGCCAGTTATGCTCGGTGATTGGCTGCGATTGTCCTGAGCGTCTATTGGCTGACACTGATCACATGTCCTTCCTTTCCTCATCTGACAGGAGTGAAGCTCCGCTCTCCCCTTGTTCTTCCCTGCCCGGGATAAGAGCCCTTTCCGACTAGAAGCGGCCGGGCGAGCGGGCTCTCTACGTGACTTCCCCCTCCCTGACATTCCCCCTACTCATTTCTAGCCTTCACTGGCAGAGATGCTGGGAAGGAGCCGGGAGGAGGCCCCGGGATCTCTGCCATAGTTCTGCCGATCTGCACGTCGCTGTGATCGGACAAGATAAATGTGTTTGCGGGAGCTCGTGCCCTCTATTCCCGGCACTTGTCACTATCACAGGGTTCTTTACCACAATGTCTAACGTGCGGGAAGCTGATTGTCCGATGCGGGGGCGACCTGGAGCTGCAGAGAGCCCAGAAGGGTAACCCGGCACAGACGCGATGTCGGAGTGTCTTCCGCCTGTCTTACTGTAACTTGGCACAGAGGAGACACCAGAAACTGCTCCACCTGTGTTACAATAACCCAGCACAGAGGAAACACCAGAGTTTGCTCTACCTATGTTACAATAAGTCGTCACAGGCAAGACACCAGCGTCTGCTCCACCTGTATTACAACTTCCCAGCACATAAAAGACACAAGTCTGCTCCTCCTTTACTAAACTAACCTGACACAGGCCAGACCCCAGAACCTGCTCCTCCAGCAGTACATTACCCGGACACAGACAGGACACTAGAGACTTCTCCACCTGTATAACTATAACGTAGCACAGAGGAGGGAACAGACACTGTGTGTTCCTCTCGTACTACATTAAGCCGGCAAAAGACAAGACACCGTAGTATTGTCCCTGTCCCCTCATATTACTGGCATTATGTCCCCTGTAGGAGGGTACAGGGACACAATGCCGGTAATATGTCCCTGTTCCCTCATCTTCGAGGCATCATGTCCCTGTTCCTTCATATTACCGGCTTTATGTCCTTGTTCCCTCATATTACAGGCTTTATGTCCCTGTTCCTTCATATTACAGGCTTTATGTCCCTGTTCCTTCATATTACAGGCTTTATGTCCCTGTTCCTTATTATTTCCGGCATTATTTCCCTGTTCCCTCATCCTACCGGCATTATGTCCCTGTTCCTTCATATTATCGGTATTACGTCCCTGTTCCTTCATCTTACCGGGATTATATCCTTGTTCCTTCATATTACCGGCATTATGTCTCTGTTCCTTCATATAACCGGCATTATGTCCCTGTTCCCTCATCTTACTGGCATTATGTCCCTGTGCCTTCATATTACCTGCTAAATGTCCCTGTCCCCTCATTTTACTGCCATTATGTCCCCTGTAGGAGGGCACAGGGACATAATGCTGGTTACATGTCCCTGTTCAATCATCTTGCAGGCATTATGTCCCTGTTCCTTCATATTAGCGGTATTATGTCCCTGTTCCTACATATTACTGGCATTATATCCCTGTTCCCTCATCTTACCGGCATCTTGTCCCTGTTCCTTCATATTACCGGCATTATGTCCCTGTTCCTTCATATTACAGCCATTATGTCCCTCTTCCTTCATATTACAGGCATTATGTTCTTGTTCCTTCATATTACAGGCTTTATGTCCCTGTTCCCTCATCTTACCAGCATTATGTCCCTGTTCCTTCATATTACCGGCATTATATCCCTGTTCCTTCATACTATAGGCTTTATGTCCCTGTTCCTTCATATTCCCGGCATTATGTCCTTGTTCCTTCATCTTATCGGCATTTTCTCCCTGTTCCCTCATCATACCGGCATTATGTCCCTGTTCCCTCATCTTACAGGCATTATGTCCCTATTCCTTCATATTACCGGCTTTATGTCCCTGTTCCCTCATATTACAGGCATTATGTCCCTGATCCCTCATATTACCGGCATCATGTCCCTGTTCCCTCATATTACCGGCATTATGCCCCTGTTCCCTCATATTACCGGCATTATGTCCCTATTCTATTACAGCGTGTAGAAGTCACCAGAGACTGCTCCTCCAATAACCAGGCACAAACACCAGAGTCTGCTCCACCTGTATTAAAATAAGCCCTCACAGACAAGAAATAAAGGCTGTTCCACCTGTATTACAATAACGACTCAACACACTAGAGTTTGCGGCTACAATAACCTTGCACCAAAAAAAATCGGGTATTGTAATACGGGTGGAGCAAACTTTGTTGTTGTGTGCAAGATTATTGTAACAGCAAAGTCTGTATTGCAATACCTGGCACAGAGGAGACACCAGAGTCTGCTCCACTTGTATTACAATACCCGGCACAGAGGAGACACCAGAGTCTGCTCCACTTGTATTACATTACCCGGCACAGAGGAGACACCAGAGTCTGCTCCACTTGTATTACAATACCCGGCACAGAGGATACACCAGAGTCTGCTCCACTTGTATTACAATAACCACCCTTTATCCAGTCCTCGCCAGTGTGATTGACGACGATAGAGAACAAGCAAGCAGTTTCCCGGGCATCTATGTTATAAATCTGACTACTACCCTTTTAAGAGCCGCCCACATTGTCCTTAGAGCAGAGCTCACCGCTGATCTCCGATATGTAAACGTTCTGCGCCAGATAAGTGGCTCTGCTTGTACAGAGATCTACCCATATGAATTCATATAACGAGGGGTTTCACAGTGAAGAGGAAGCCGTAGGGTGGGTGGGTGTAGAATTGCGTTACTCATTACCTATACATTCACTACTGCCTCGTGCAGATGGTGGCGCTGTCCTCATTGGTGCACTAACTATACTGTACAGAACACATTAATAGTACAACTACTCCAGTGATTCATGTTCACGATCTACAACCCGCCCCCGACTACATAGTGTCTTAAATTATATCTTCCAGTCTCACTGGATTCTTCGAATGCGTCTCACTAAATGTTACTCTGCAGCAACTTCATGCGTTAGTGGGATGAGGGGAGTCCTAAGTATAGACAACGCACAGTGTTAGTACGAAGTAGAAATAGGTGCATTCTGTTTCCTGTCATTGTATTGCCAGCAGCGCGATTATACCAGCAGTCTGGCAAAGTGACATACAAGACAATGCAAGTCCATACTTATGTGGAACTTGGTGCTACAAATTGCTAGTTTGTTTTGAAAATCTCGTAACATTTGTAGCAATGAGAGCAGCTTGGAAAACACGGCCCCTCCAACATTGGGTTTTGCTCTTGAAAAATGCCGTATCAGCTGCATCAGTTTCTCCTTTTTCATTCATTGAATGCGTCTCACTAAATGTTGCTCTGCAAGAAACTGCACGCGTTTGGGCGGGTTCACACATGGCGGAATTGCACTTAAATTCCGCTGCGGACACTCCGCAGCGTTAATCCGCAGCGGAGCCGTTTCTACATTGACTTTCACTTTAATTTCGCAGTGTTCGTTTACACGATGCGTACAATTCCGCTGCGGAGCATAGGCTGCGGAGCGGAATTTGGTGTCCGCAGCATGCTCTGTCTGTTGCGGAGCAGTGGCGGACTCATGGCGGAATTTCTCCATTGACTTCAATGGAGATTCAAAGTTCCGCAATGAAGTCCGCAGCTGTCATGCACATGTCATGTGTGCTGCGGATGCGTCTTGCTTTTTTTACTTGACATTTCTTCATTCTGGCTGGACCTATGTATTTCTAGGTCTACAGCCAGACTGAGGAAGTCAATGGGGCTCCCGTAATGACGGGAGCGTTGCTAGGAGACGTCAGTAAATAGTCACTGTCCAGGGTGCTGAAAGAGTTAAGCGATCGGCAGTAACTGTTTCTGCACCCGGGACAGTGACTACCGATCTCAATATACATGTATCTGTAAAAAAAAATGAAGTTCGTACTTACCGAGAACTCCCTGTTTCTGTCTCCAGTCCGGCCTCCCAGGATGACGTTTCAGAGTAAGTGACGGCTGCAGCCAATCACAGGCCAAGCACAGGCTGCAGCGGTCACATGGACTGGCGCGTCATCCAGGGAGGTCGGGCTGGATGCCGAAGGAGGGACGCGTCATAAAGACAACGGGCGGTAAGTATGAATTTCTTTTACTTTCACTAGGGAAAGTGCTGTCCCTTCTCTCTATCCTGCACTGATAGGGAGAAGGGAAGCACTTTTCCCGCAGTCCGCAGCAGCTAGTCCGCATCAATTTTCTGCACATTTTGTGCAGATCCGCAGCCGTAATCCGCAACCCGGATTAGGTGCGGCATTGATGCGGACAGTTGCGGAGGAATTCCGCCATGTGTGGTCATGCCCTTACTGTAATAAAGTGAGTCCTATATATGGACAGCAGACAGATTCATTATTAGTACTAGAGGTTAACAGATTTATTGCCAGCAGCCTTATTAATCCCAGCCGTCCGGCAGAATGAGATACGGGCCGAGCCGATACTTGTGTCAAAGTTGGTCCCAGTAACAGATTTATTGTTTGTTGTAAGAATCTGGTAACATTAGTAGCAGTGACAGCAGCTAAGAAAACACTGTCCCTCTCTCCAAGGATTGCGGAAAGCACGTTGCCCAGCAGCAAGCTGGACGCCGAAGACGCAACACCGCAAGTCCGCTGTTTGATCCACTGCTCGGGCGCTTATACAGCGCTATGAGCAACTAAGCGGATATTCAGCGGTGTTTCTGCCACTCCTGTACGTGCAGGCATCGGCACAAACGGCGTCCGGCAGCGCCGCTACGAGGATGTGTTTTCCTGCCTGAGGATCACTCGGCAGCAAGTATAGCACTAAGGTACTCTCCCTTCACATTAACATTCCCTGGTCTAAGACCCAATTCAGTCAGCTGCTTCTAGGACGCTATTAGGGGACACACTGCGGTCCACATATCCGGCACCTCACTGGAAGACCAACGTGATAACGAAGCCCCTACCCCCGTGTATATAGAAGTAGAAGGTCACTGCTCAGATACACGAGCGGTCACCAGCAGACATCATAGCTGATCTATAGAGGATGTGGCGGCTCTGAGAAGAGCCTTTGTGTTGTGTAAGATGGAGCTGAGCAGGAGCGGAATTAACCTCCGAAGCCGTAGAGAGTGCGGCCCTGGCGCTTGAGCGCGTACACCACGTCCATAGCGGTGACAGTCTTCCTCTTGGCGTGCTCGGTGTAGGTGACGGCGTCACGGATGACGTTCTCCAGGAAAACCTTCAGGACGCCGCGAGTCTCTTCATAGATGAGACCGGAGATGCGTTTGACGCCTCCCCTGCGAGCTAGACGGCGGATTGCAGGCTTGGTGATGCCCTGGATGTTATCACGGAGCACCTTCCTATGCCGCTTAGCACCGCCCTTTCCGAGTCCTTTTCCTCCTTTACCACGACCAGACATCCTGTAAGCTGGAGCTAAAGAGAAATATTGTACCGAGAACCGCGGGGCGCATCTTTATATAGACCTTGGGCGGACCAGAGAGAGAACTGTTATTCATGTCACTTCCGGGGCGTTTCCCTCAGCTAATTTACATTACAAATCCCTCCCCCTCCCGTTGATTGGCTTAACTCAGATTTTGAATTGCAAGCTCATTTTACAATACTGGCCGCACTTTTCCCGCTTCTACTTGTACTTTCATATTACCGGCATTATGTCCCTGTTCCTTCATATTACCGGCATTACGTCCCTGCTCCTTCATATTATCGGCATTACGTCCCTGTTTCTTCATATTACCTGTATTACGTCCCTGTTTCTTCAAATTACCGAAATTACGTCCCTAATCCTTCATATAACCGGCATTATGCCCCTGTTCCCTCATCTTACCGGCATTACGTCACTGTTCCTTCATATTACCGGCATTATCTCCTTTTTCCTTCATATTACCGGCATTATGTCCCTGTTCCTTCATATTATAATAATAATAATCTTTATTTATATAGCTCCAACATATTACGCAGCACTTTACAATTTAGAGGGGACATGAAACAAACAATATCAGACATTACATAGTGACAAAGTCCATTTACAATTCAAACCTGGGGAGTGAGGACCCTGCTCGCAAGAGCTTACAATCTATGAGGAAGTAAAGGAGACACAAAGTGTAATAGTGTTTGTTCTGTACAATGGTCATTTTTATACACATGCGGTGGTAACATATTACAGGCATGATGTCCCTGTTTCTTCATATTACAGGCATTATGTCCCTGTTCCTTCATATTACCAGCATAATGTCCCTGTCCCCTCATATTATCAGCATTACGTCCCTGTTTCTTCATATTACCAGTGTGATGGCTGGTCAAATTGCTTATGTTCTCTGTATTAAACGACACTATGAATTATCCAGCAGGATGCCGGATTATGAAGATATGGATTCTCCATTTTGTAATGATCTCTTTCTGGTTCTGCTTAAATCACAAGGGAATAAGTTATTACTTTGTGTTCTTCTTCGTGGCCTTCAATACTGGTAGATAGGAGTCTGGCAGAACGCCAAGACCTGAAATAATTATTATATTTCCAATTAATTCTTTATCTCAGTATTTCACACACATATATGAAATCACCACATACACTTATGAAAACCTCCTACATTTCTATTGTTTGTAGGCCAGGATTTGCAGGTGTTAGAAAGATCATGTGACCTCAGTGGGAAGGTCCCTGTGACGTATTTTCAGTCTACGTGTAAAATGTTATGATTGGTTGTTCCATGAGAGGTAACACCCTGGTTAGAGGGTACGCCCTGAGGGTATATTAACCTATGTATCTTGATAATAAATGAGAATATTGATTGAGACGACAGATTGCTATTGTCTTTATTGATCTCCCGGTGCACTGCTGATACTTCAATTACCATATTTGAATACCACCTGACAAAGCAGAGGGAGCCCATTAGAGCGCCCATCCCAAAAGGTGCTACCTGGTAGGGGTTTCTTCGACAGTTATGGTGCCGAACAGCCCGGGACCTCCTAATGAGAATTTTGTGCAAAGTCCACTAATCTGGAAGGACCTGGGGAGTCACTGAAACCAAAACCGATCGGTAAGTAACAGACTTTATGTTACACCATTTGTTTCAGCCACTCTGTTAAGTCCCTGGAAACGTACTTTGTATATGTAAGTCTCTACAAAGGGGTCCCGTAATAATCAGGTCCTTTGTCAGGATGGTAGTGTGGTTAGATGGATTTACATGGGGGTGTATGTGACAAGTGTGATAAATGTGTGTGTAGTGTGATGTTGAATACATCTGTGAGAAGACGTACATATCAAATGGTTGAAACTGTATGGCTCCCAGCCCAGAAGTAATATCCACTTCATAGAAGACGATATCCACTCAGTGCAAGGAGGAGCAATTGTGTCTATATTGAATTTGCACTCAATACCAT